>NC_080163.1:25931959-26190757 GCF_950295315.1 Erinaceus europaeus | reverse complement strand
ATAAAAAAGAAAGAGAGAAAGAAAGAAAGAAAGAAAGAAAGAAAGAAAGAAAGAAAGAAAGAAATGCAAGGCTTACAGAAGACTGAAGTAAAGGCTACAATTATATCAGTACCTTTTCCCAGAAATTACAAAGATATTTGTATCGAAAAGAGGCATCCACTCTGCCACCCACCCTTCCCCCTCCATACTCTTCCATCACCTAGCCCAAACCTTCTGCTCCTCTATCTCTTCATTCAACTCATGCTGGTTCTGGAATCTCCAACCTCTTTCAATTCAGCCCTGAGCCTGTCCTAAGTCCAAAGTCCCTAAGCTCACACATTTTAAAATTGGTAAGATCGGTCAATGACGTCAAATGAGTAGGTGTGGGGGTTGGGTAGTAGCGCCGCAGGTTAAGGATATTCTGCGATATTCTGCGCAAAGCTCAAAGACCAGAGTAAGGAACCCTGTTAAAGCCCCGGCTCCCCACCTGTAAGGGGTTCGCTTCACAGGCGGTGAAGCAGGTCTGCAGGTGTCTTCTATCTTTCTCTCCTCCTCTGTGTCTTCCCCTCCTCTCTCCATTTCTCTCTGTCCTATCCAACAACAACGACATCAATAACAGCGATAATAATAACTACAACAGTGATAAAACAACCAGGGCAACAAAAGGGGGAAAAAATAGTCTCCAGGAGCAGTGGATTTGTGGTGTAGGCACCAAGCCCCAGCAATAACCCTGGAGGCAATATATATATATATCAGTAGGTGCAGTGACTCTATAGAAATAAACTGGGCTTTTTATAAATAAAAATCAGAAAGAAAGAAAGAAAGAAAGAAAGAAAGAAAGAAAGAAAGAAAGGAAGAAAGAAAGAAAGGAAGAGAAACTAACTGGGCTGGGGAGATAGCACCACTGCCAATGTTACAACCTGAGGCACTGATAGTTCCAGCTTCAACCCTCAATACTGCTGTAAGCCAGAAAACAAGTCAAAAGAAAATTGCAAGGTCTAGTGAAATAGCTCCTTGGATAGTGCACTGCTTTGCCATGTGTGGGGCCCAGTTTCAAAGCTAGTTCCCACTGACTGATGAAGCTTCCACTCTGTGGTGTCTCTGTCTCTCTCTCTGCCACTATCTAAAATAAAAGTCCCTATGGGCTACCATGACCTGCACACAACAGTGATGCCTGCAACCCCAAGGATGGGTTCCCCTCATGACAGGAAAAAAAAAAAAAAAAGACCCTCCAAAGAACTTTCTAGAATAGGAATAGGCCCCAAGGCTCATCATCCTCATCTTCTCCCTCTCAAACTGTCTCTGCCCAAATACACACAAACCATATTTTAAAATGCTAATTTAACAGGACAGTGGGCAAGGCATAACTTCCACTACATCTTGTAAGTTCTGACATGCACACCTTCAGTATTGTCTCAATGAGGTCATTTCACAGACCACCCCCAATTCACCGAGATGCTGCATTCTTTTTTTTAATGTCTTTATTGGGGGATTAATGGTTTACAGTCATTTCCCAGTTTCCCACATAACAAAATTCAACCCCCTCTAGCTCCTTCTCTGCCATCATGTTTCAGGACCTGAACCCTCCCCCCCAACCCCAGAGTCTTTTACTTTGGTTCAGTACACCGACTCCAGTCCAGGTTCTGCTTAGTGTTTCCCCTTCTGATCTTGTTTTTCAACTTTTGGCTATGTGTGAGAGCATCCCATATTCATCCAGATATTCTGCATTCTACTAGTTGAGTCTATTTCAGCCAGTAAAAATCTCTCTAGTTTGAACAATGACCTCTCTTCTATTTGTTCCAGAATTCCATACTCAATATTAGAAGGTTCACTCATATGAGCACTGGTGTGCTTTAAAGTGGGAGGGGAGGTAGGAGTGAGTTGGTGGGAGGGGGGAAATGGGTGGAAATAGTTCTTAGCTGGGTAAGAGCCAAGTCACCCCCTCACCAGAAGACCAGAACAACTACAGAAGCAAAACCACAAACAGCACCTACACCTGCCACACAGTCAGGCTCTTAGCATCTAACATTTTCTGGTGGTGTTCACTCTGCTTTGAGCAAATGAGCCACAGAGTAACTCCACAAGCACCCTGGAGACAAAAGGGGGTGATTTTACCTGACATGCCCCACCCTTAATAAAAATAAAATAAAATAAAAGTGTCACCAATTTCCTGGGACAAAGAGCTCTATAGTAGGACTTGAATAAAAACACACTCAAAGTATTTATACCACTTCAAAAAAAAAATTGTCACTGTGTGAAATTGCATTTACCTGTGAGCACACACCGATAAAGGGAAGAGATGACAGAGGCGCTGAGCAGTCTGGGCTGATGGGAGTGGGTAAGTGTTCATATGCATGTGATAAGATAACTGCCTGCTATCAGAACCCGGCCTGACATTTGGGTTTTCCTATCTGCCTTTTGCTTCTAGAGAGCGTTTCACACTTCCCTCCTCCTCTGCAGCTGCCAGCTGCCCTGGCTTCCCTGAGCACTTAGGATTCCAGGGCACAGCGTCACAGGGTGACCCAACAGCCTATCAGGCTTCCCCAGAATAGTAAAGACTCTTCAGGTCTAAGGAGTTCATCTCTGGTCAGACAATCACAAAGGAAAATATAATCGCAAGGCAAAAGAAGCCACGATGTGGATTGCTATGGAATTCTGGAAGGGGGTGATGTGGGGGTGGGCAGGAATCCTCCAACTTCAGCCTGGGCAGTAATGGCTTTATCTTTATGGTACCTGTTATATGCTTAATGTTCTCCTAAAAATAGCTTTACATCAGTTTGTCAGGGTTATTCAGCCTCATTATAAGCAATACTGTTTATGAAATTGCAGGGTTGGGGTAGCAGATGTGTTGAAAGCATTTCTCTACATCCCACCTACAATTACTGATATTTTGAACACTAAAACAGGACACACATTTCAGGACTCATCTTCCTCAGGTGGTAGAGTATGTTGTCCAACCTCCCTTCAGAGGATGGAACATTCTCTAGCATTGTTGATCCACATTGCGGGCAAGGTCCTATGGGGTCCCACAAAGGGGTCCATTATGTTGTTCTTGATGGAGATGACCACTGACAATGGAGAGAGGGATCTATTCGAGGTCTAGGCCCATCATGTCTGTGCGGGAATCCCAGGACTCCCTGACTAATGCCCCAGGTGATGGGGTGGCCTGATAATGACAAAAGGTTTTGTCCATGTTTCCATTTTATAAATAAAAATTAAAAAAAAACAGTAAAGTGATCTCACTGGATCTAAAGATGAGATCTGCCCAAGCTGTGAGGGACAGGGAACAAGTAATTTCAAACTCTCTACTTCTCCTGGTCTGCTTCCCTGTAAGTGGAACATCAGGCTTTCAACTGCCAAAGTCTGCACGGAATTCTAAAATTCAGTATTGCCTTGCATAGAGAAGAATCTGATCCACACCCAGAGATCCTCAACTCTCAGTTCTGTGCTCCTTCACCTTCCTGCTCCTGTGCATAAGCCTGGGAGTGGTCTGGAAATAAGCATATCTGGGAAGGTCAGCACTGGGTGTCCAGTGCTGACCTCGTTCCAGGGACAGGTCTAACAGTGCACCAAATAGTATCTCACTTAATGCTCACCATCATCTACCAACCTATTTCAGAGATAGGAACCGAGGCACCAAGTGAAGAGACTTGCACAAGATTTCACGGTTACTTAGGAAGCAGTGCAGCTGGGCACTAGAGCTCGCTCAGCTCTCTCACTCTGAATGTGGGGTCCTCCCAGCTGCTGAGATGTCCATGGCACCACTTTGCCAGAAGAACACTGAGGCTGTAAAGAGAGCGCCGGGAGAGAAAACTACGAAACAATAAAAGAAAGTGACAGCTAGAAAGAAAATGATACGGGGCTGGGTGGTAGCACACCAGATTAAGCACATACAGTTCGAAGTGCAAGGACCTCTGCAAGTATCCCGGTTCAAGCCCCCCACTCCCCACCTGCAGGGGGGTCATTTCACAAGCAGTGAAGCAGGTCTGCAAGTGTCTTATCTTTCTCTCCCCCTCTCTATCTTCCCCATCTCTCTTAATTTTTCTCTATCCTATCCATTAAAAATGGAAAAAATGGCACCAGGACGAGTGGATTCATAGTGCCAGCACCAAGCCCCAGCGATTACCCTGAAGGCAAGAAGGAAGGAAGGAAGGAAGGAAGGAAGGAAGGAAGGAAGGAAGGAAGGAAGGAAGGAAGGAAGGAAGGAAGGAAAAGGGGAAGGGGAAGGGAAGAAAGGAAATGACACACCTACTAAAAATACACTGCAACATGAACAGTGCTAGTCAAAATTTAGTATAAGTAAGATCGAGAAGATTGAACATCTTAATAGCAAGCTGGACAAAATCCAAATAATGATGCATTCTTAACTTATACCTCAAAAAATAAATAAAAGATTGAAAGGAAAAGTTTTGGTCCAAATGTTTCAAAATAGAATCACATGTACTAAAATATATTGACAATCACTTAGACTTACTGGTTGTGTAGATAGTTTCTAATTGGGTTTGTTTTTTTCCCCTCCCTTTTCACATTTTTATTTGTTCTACAAAGAAACAGAAAATAATAACTCTTGGAAACACTTTGCCCTCTTGGCTCTTTCATTTGTCAAACAGTCTACTGTATTAGGTAGATTATGTCATCTACCTCACTGCCATTCTCTGCCAGTGTGGAGCCCATAAACATATTGAAATGGTGAAGGTAGAAATACAAGAGAAGTAGCATGGTTCACCACGGGCCTACTTGGTTCAAGTTACACCCTACAACACGCCAAGGAATACATTCAAAACTGGAGTCCCAAGATCATAGTCTTAAAAAATTGGAAACGGAATGCTTTCCAAAAGGAGATAAAGGTCTAACTTAAGTGTGGGAGGGGGTTGAAAATGTAGCATTCTAATCGAAATCTTCCCTGAAACTCTCACCAGAAACCAACTGCCCTCAATTCACCAAGACTTCTGCAAAACCTATCCAGACCCAATGGAACCCTGAAAACTGGCCTCATGAAAGTTTCACTTTTAGCTTAAGATCTGAGACCATCTGTAAATATCATTTTAATACTTTAATTTCCTTTACTTAGAGTGAAGAAGCAATAAAATATAAAAAAAAATAACCCAAGGCAATGTGACAGTTAACAAAACAAACTAATGAAATGCTAAAATAATTCCGCAGCGCTCTGCTGTCCAAATGGACTGGTCTGGTTATTTTAATCTTTGTGTAACGTGGATAAATGTGTTGGGGGAAGGGGGCTGGATGTGCATGAATAGAGTCTCAGGAATTCAGAAAACCATCCAAAATTCAGCAGTTTGAGATGACTTAATGAGTTTGATAATGGGATACAGAAACTTTAATTCTTGAATCATTTGTTTTATTTCAAAGCAGTCAAGGGTGATTAATCAGCTTTGGTAATAGTTTCGTGGCTTAGATAAAGTTCCGGAGGGCTCTAGGCTATCGATCCGAAAATGGTTTGGAGTCATACTGCTTTACCGACATTTCAATGATAGAAACCATTTAATGAACATAGCCCTGAGTTTTACTATAGCCACGGGTCTTGAATTTAAAGCTACCTCACTGTGCACATGTGCACAGAGCAGAGCTACCTGAGTGCCAGGAGGGGCATGATGCTTTCCTACTGTGTTTGTGTTTGGGGAAGGGCCTACGGTGATATGTTTCACAATTCTGCACTGTCTTAAGGATTTTTCACAGAGATCTTTGTCTGAGTTGCTGACAGGTGAAATGCTTAATGAAGATACTTTGCACACAGGCAAAAGTGGGCTTCCTTCATGCTTAAATGACAACACTGTGTAGACTGCTGCTCTTCCTGCAAAACACTTTGCACACATTTGACTTCACTATGGTTTCCAGCCTGTATAAATATCTAAGAACCATGAATTCTGGGAGGACCATGACCTTTTTTTTTTTTTTAATGGTCTGATTAGAGAAATAATGATTTTTGCAAGACAGTTGTTGTTACATGACTACAATTTCATAATGTGTTAGTTTCCCATAAGGAATATCAGTGCTTTTGTTTTGCATTTATTTTGATAAGGTCAATTCATCTGCAAAGCCAATGGAGAATGGAAGCATCAGTTACCACAGGTTAAACCGCCCTGCACTTCAACTAGATTAGTTTCCTTTTTTCAAAAGAGATTATTTTGGGCCAGGTGGTGATGCAGCCAGTTGAGCACATATGTGATAGTGTTTAAAGGCCTGGGATCAAAAGCCCCAGGCCCGCACCTGCTTGGGGAAAGCTCCACAAGAGGCAAAGCAGAGCTGCAGGTGTCTCTTTTCCTCTCCTCTATTTCTCCTTCCATCTCAATTGTCTTTATCCAATAAATAAATATTTTTTTCATTTCATAATTGGGGAGAAAGGGGAGGGAGAGAGACTACCCAGAGCACAACTCAGCTCAGGTTTATGGTGGTACTGAGGATTAAAGCAGGGTCTTCAGGGCCGCAGGAATGCAAATCTTTTGCATCACCATTATGTTATGTCCCCAGCCCTGGCGTTAGCTTCTTACAACACTGATACCTTAATTCACTTTCTACTGCATTTCTCTGAACATGGAGCAGTAACTTTAGATCAGCCAAGTTATTAAAATGTACCAAGAAAATCTTAATTCCTGGGAGAAGCTGAAATAGGTCACCTGGTAGAGTATGAGTTTTACCACATAAGTGCTCAAAGTTCAAGCTCACCACATTAAAAAAAAAACAACTTTATGTCTGTCTATAGTTATTCTGACTTGAATTCACTTAATAAATTGATTTTATGACCAACAAGAAAAAGCTCATTTCCTTTCAAAAATAAATTTTAATATACCCGTAAATTAGTTTTTCCTCTGTGTGCTACTATATAATAAGATACATACAAAATTTAAATGCTTTCAAAATAGATGGAAGGAATATATTATCTATCTTTATCTTCTCATACCAGTTCATATTTTGTTGACAAATAACAACTCTTTTACTGAAGTAAGATTAATCTATTACTTTGCAGTCATCACACACAATTTTCATTCCATTTCTTCAGGATGCTAATGTGAAGTATTAAAGATCTCTACTGAACAAGTTAACTGACTGAATACATTCACATTCCTTTTGGTGTTACATTTTAGAGCTTAAGTCTTCAATAATCAAGGTCATTACAATTGTCGAGAAGAAGAGAATAAAGAACCAAAAAGCAGTGGTAAAGTCATACTCGGAAAAATATTACGTGAAGCCCACATTATTTTTCAGATATTTGTTAAGTTTTTACAAGGGAAAAAGAACTAGAATTTGGCTGACAATTAGAGAAAAAAAAATGTTGGTAAGAGGACAAAGTGACTTTGAGATGCTGAAATTATTAATACAGAAGTAACCCAAAAGTATGTAAAATGATCTTTAACAAGCTTGATTAAAAGAAGGTAGTTAATAAATGACAAGACAGAATGAAAAGTTTGCCATGGCATTTTGATAAACCACCCAAGAAGTTAAATCAATGCTTTTCTGTTTAATTTCACTATTTGTTTTTCCATTTGAGCTGCCAATTTTTTTAACGTGCTACAGAAAAACTTTTTCTTTCTTTCTTTTTTTTTCTGATAAACACTGCATATTTTTGTTTCAAATCAATTGAACTTTTTCAAGAAGATTCTTGCATTTGCTGTCACATTTGTGTTGAAGCCATTATTCCATCAAAACTCTTTCAAGAATCCCCCCCCCCTTTTTCTTTCTAGCTACTTCGACATGAACACCATAACAGTTCACATCACCCTTGACCTGCAGGGTGTATGTCATCTTGTCAACACATAAACAAACACTATTGGTTGTATTTTAATAGATTTTGTAAATATCAAGATCCAATTTATCAAAAGGTTGAACCTAAGTGACAGCACTGAAGTCAGGGGTTGTATTTGCAATGCTAATTTCGACTTTTAATGAAAAAGGCTATTTTGGTTGTGTTCTAGTCTTTTTTTTTTTTTTCAGGAAAATATAATAAAATACCAGAACTATTTTCTTTCCATTTTCAATGGGTGGACTTTGTTTCAAAATACTAATGGTGGTATCAAAGATGGTTATTCCTCTATTATAGAAGAAACACAGCTTTATATAGGAATTTATAAAGATTTACTGAAGAGATTCCTACTATTCTCTTTAGTTGAGCAAAACACAAAACCTAAGAATACTTTGTTCTAAAGATAAAACAGGACTATGACAGAGGTGTTTATTTTTTTCTTGCAATCAAGTCATTATTTTCTTTTTTACTTTCATAGGCATAGCTGTTTTGCACTGTCACTGATTTTCTATATTTTGTCCAAAAAACAGTATGGGCTACACACATACTAATGTATCCTTTCTTCACAAGTCTTTAACCTGAAAGACAAATATAAGAACACTGCACACTTCATGGGCTAGAAGAATTAGCCAGACAAAACTTCCCTGCTTGTCAGAGATGTTTCTAGATTTTGTTTGTGAAAGATACCTTATAAGAGTATATCAAGCCTCAAAAACTCTAAAAATATAAGGTCTGCATGCTGGTAAAATAGAAAAAGAGTTACATATGGGCATTAGGAGAAGGTCCTAGATTGGTAGAAAGACGAGAAACTGTACCCATGTGACAGCAACTGTAAATCATTAAAGTAAATTTGTGGGGAGCCACATGTGCCCTCAAGGTTGCTATTGGCATGGCCACATAGCCATTGTTCACAGAAGGCCTTGCTTACAAGATAAATTTCTGTTTCCTAACTAGAGTCTTGACAAAGAAAAGTTTCTGTTTGTCACCACTGTACTGTTTCTTGTAAGTCAGGTAACTTGCCCACTTCCCTATGAATCACCCAGGACCTTCCAGTTAAAGGCTGATCACCATGACAACATGCCACGTCAACCAACTGCCCCCAGCTGCTAACCTCCCCCTTACCCTGGCCTTAAAAACAGCACCTTTGGTGCTAATAAACAGACTTGATCAGAATCCTGTCTTGTCTCATTTCTCTCTTGCGTCTCTTGTCCCCATTCCCTCTCCCTTGTCCTCACTCCCTCTCCTAGGTTTACCCACGTTGAAGGTCCTGTGGGATGGGACATAAATTTTCTTATAAAACAACCAAAAACAATTACAAAAGGTGTCTGAAAAATATTAATAACTAAAATTTCTAAAATCATGATGTTCAAGAAAGGCAAAAGACATATATATATATATATATATATATATATATATATATATATATGTAAAACCAGGATCAATCTTCTTAGAAATCACACTTGAGGGGGTCTGGTGGTAACACAGCAGGTTAAGCGCACATGGTGTGAAGCGCAAGGACCAGTTTAAGGATCATGGTTTAAGCCTCTGGCTTCCCACCCACAGGGGGGTTGCTTTACAGCGGTGAAACAGATCTGCAGGTGTCTGTCTTTCTCTCCCTCTCTCTCTGTCTCCTCTCCTCTCTCTGTCCTGTCCAACAACAATGACAACAATAATAATCATGACAACAACAAGGGCAACAAAATGGAAAAATGGCCTCCAGGAAAAAAAAAAAAAAAAAAGAAACCACACTTGAAAGCTGCTGTGTGAAGGCACATTTCTCTGAGTTTGGGTCAAGCATTCACTCAGAATGCTGATGCATTTAGGAATATTCAAAGTTTTCTGAAATGTCAACATACTTGGAGACAGCTCCGCCAGAGACATGGGGGTGACAGTTTTGCCCATGTGAAGAACTAAACAAGGAAACCCATTATGAGGTGCTTAGAGAACATTCAAGATTGCATAAGTTTTCTTTGAGGAGTTAGGAAGAAGAAACAAATAAGTTTGGTCACACAACTCATTGTTACTCAAGTCGAGGGATTTATTTATGTGAAAGGTGAGCCAGCAATAATTCTCCTTTTTGAAAGGCCTGAGGTGTTTCTCCCCACTGTTTACAAACAAACCAAGAGTTAATGGATGGGATTCTTAGCTCTAAACAGACCACAGTGAAGAAATTCAACTTGAGTAATAGATAAAGGAAGTTTGGCTTGCTCTAAATCCATGCTTAAGTCAGACACAAAGAAAATTAATTTGCAGGTATCAGGGCCAGACTTAACCATACTGTATCCAATACTGGCAATCTGCTAAGAGAGGAGAACTCAAGTGCAGTAAACACACACAATACTGCAACGATCCAGTTTAAATAGGCATCATTTTCACTTTAAAATATGCATGTAGGTGCTGGGCAGTGGTGCACCCACATACTACAGTGAGCAAGGGTCCAGGTTCAAGCCCCTAGACCCCACCTGCAGGGAGAAAACTTCACGAGAGATGAAGCAGTGCTTCATGTATCTCTTTTACCCTCTCTACTCTCTTTCTCCTCATACTCTGATGATTTCTCTGCTTCCACCAGGTAGATAAATATTTTTTGATTATGTAAGTTTTAAAAAAAAATTGGGAGTCGGCCAATAGCGCAGCGGGTTAAGCACAGGTGGTGCAAAGCTCAAGGACCGGCAAAAGGATCCCGGTTTGAGCCTCTGGCTCCCCACCTGCAGGAGAGTCACTTCACAGATAGTGAAACAGGTCTACAGGTGTCTATCTTTCTCTCCCCCTCTCTGTCTTCCCCTCCTCTCTCCATTTCTCTCTATCCTATCCAACAATGACGACATCAATAACAACAACAATAATAACTACAACAACAATAAAAAGACAACAAGGACAACAAAAGGGAATAAATAATTTTTTTAATTAACCAACAAAGATACATAGGTGCTATGAAAAGACTGCATACTTTGGAATAAGGCATTGTTGGGCAAGAAATAATAATGATAGTTCATACTGACAGGCTGCTTGTTCAGTACCTGGTATGATCCTAGAAGCTTTACATTAAGCTTTACATTAAGTGTTATCTCATTTAATCCTCTAACTGCCTACTGGCAGAGATCCTATCATTCTATCTGTTTTGTCTCTGAGCCCTCTGAGGTACATACAGAAGGACTAACAATGCCCCTCAAAGACACTTTTGTATTAGAGGACGAAGCAGAGATGCAAACCCAGAGTGTGCCAGATACAAAACATCTGACAGGGCACCAGGCACACAGTAAGCACTCAGCATCAATAAATACCTCCTCACTGTTCATTCCACAAATATTTATCAAGTCCTGAAAGTACACATTTGTCAGACATGACTTGCTGACCTCATGTTGCTTTCAGGCTGTCTACTGAGAAAGACAGACAATAAAATTTATGACTGCAATGTATTGTGATGTCAGGACAGATAAAACCTCAGTTTCTGGCATGTAAAATGGGAATCATGAATTTATCTAAAAGTGGATGCCCCTAGGATTACGAAAAGACATTCAAAGAGCACAGAACAACGCATGGCACATGGTGACTGTTGCACTTTAATACAATGGACAGAACTAGCAGGGAATAGTGAATGCTGTTAAGAATAAAGAAATACAAGTGGGTTCTCAGCAGCTGAGAGATTTAGTAACTGTTTACTGACCATCGTTTGGTGCCAATGCATTCTTTTAATTTCTTAATACTATAAACGCTTTAAAAAATACACCCTAAATAAATGAATTCAATTAAAATCATTACAAGAAATGGTTCTCTGTGCCAGATTCTAATCTAAAAATTACACATGAAGAAACTAGTTATTTCCTGTGCTTACAAATTCAAGGTCAGCTATTAAGAGACAAGCGAGGGAGAAAAAGGAGGGAAGGGATGTAGTGAAGATGCTTGCTTATTAATTCTGATGCTATTTTTATGAACAGGAATTGCTTAGATTGGAAATATGATATTTCTAGAATCTCTTTGGCTTAAATCTTACACTGAAAAAAAAACTTTTATACTCTAGATTTTTTTTTTAAGAAATAAAGGGGAGTCGGGCTGTAGTGCAGCGGGTTAAGCGCAGGTGGCGCAAAGCACAAGGACCGGCATAAGGATCCGGGTTCGAACCCCGGCTCCCCACCTGCAGGGGAGTCACTTCACAGGCGGTGAAGCAGGTCTGCAGGTGTCTATCTTTCTCTCCCCCTCTTTGTCTTCCTCTCCTCTCTCCATTTCTCTCTGTCCTATCCAACAGCAACAATAAAACAACAAGGGCAACAAAAGGGAAAAAATAAAATAAATATTAAAAAAAAAAGAAATAAAGGGAAAAAAACTTTACTGGCACCCAACAATGTACAGCAAGTAGCATGCTATGTAATTTACATGACCTCACTTTCTTTAAGTCTTTTCAAAACTAGATAAGGCTGGTATTCCTTACCTTCCAAGTAAGAAAGCTAAAACTAAGCCAATGATAAATTACCCGGCATCACAGGAAGTGGAGTCAGGGTTTGAACCTGGTTCAAACACTCTTTTTAAATGCAGGCTTATTCTCTGTAGAGCACTGAGGAGGAGGAAGATACATGGGGAAATTATACAACCTTTGTTTAATACACAAAAACATAGCTGTGCTTATTTACAAAGCAAAGTGGGCTTTCCAGAAACGGGGCTTGGTGGATGTGGGGTAGAACTCCATACAGCTCTAAGAGATTGCATTTAGGACATGAAGATGTTGTTATGAGTCAGATCAGATCCTTGCCTGGGTCAACCTAACATATTAGCTAAAACTTCACTTTGAATACTATTTTTCTAAAAGTTCTGTTGGAGGCTATCTTTTCCTTTCTAATTTTCATCTACAGATCTTTGTAAGCACTGGGTTAAAAGTTCACCTAGGATTTAAAGATGGAACTCTGACAATGGCCACGTCTCACAATGAATGGTGTCTTCATTTTTAGTCCCAACTACCTACTTGGTCACATCTCCACTTTCTTCAGCAGTGTTGTATTTGCAGACCAGACCAGCCCTCTTAATCTAAGAATTAGAAATAAGAACCTTGCTGAAACTACTTGTTTTGTTTTTTGTTTTCCCCTCTACTTCAACTAATGGATTTTTTTCCCCTAGGGTTTCTGGTAAGTAGAAGTAAGTGTTGGTAGTAGGGTGAGTGAGGTCTTTGTCCAAATTTTTGGAGTCTGGCTTGTCAGGTAAATTCTCTGTTAAATCCTTGCTACCAAAACAATAAACATATGTCCCCTTTCTTCACACTAACCAAAGAAAGTACTCTGGGGGGTGGGGAGCAGACAAGGGTGCATTAGGTTAAGCACATATAGTAGGAAGTGCAAGGACCCTCGCAAGTATCCCAGTTCAAGCTCGCTCCCAGTTCCCCACCTGCATGAGTCGCTTCATAAGCAGTGAAGCAGGTCTTCAGAAGTCTATCTTTCTCTCTCCCTATCTTCCCCTCCCTTCTTAATTTCTCTCCATCCTATGTAATTTAAAAAATGGTCACCAGGAACAGTGGGTTTGTAGTGCTGGCACTGAGCCCCAGTGATAACCCCGGAAGAAAAGAAAGGAAGGAAGGAAGGAAGGAAGGAAGGAAGGAAGGAAGGAAGGAAGGAAGGAAGGAAGGAAGGGAGGAAGGAAGGGAGGGAGGGAGGGAGAAAGGAAAGAAGGGAGGAAGGAAGGAAGGAAGGAAGGAAAGACGGGAGGGAGGAAGGAAAGAAGGAAGGAAGGAAAGATGGGAGGGAGGGAGGAAGGAAGACAGGAAGGAAGGGAGGGAGGGAGGGAGGAAGGAAGGAAGGAGTTACTCTGTCACATTATTTTTTTAATTTATTTTTTCCCTTTTGTTGCCCTTGTTATTTATTGTTGTTGTTGTTGTTATTGCTGTCATTATTGTTGGATAGGACAGAGAGAAACTGAGAGAGATGGGGAAGACAGAGAGGGGGACAGAAAGACAGACACCTACAGACCTGCTTCACCACTTGTGAAGTGACCCCCATGCAGGTGGACGCCATGTGCGCTTAACCCATTGCACCACCGCCCAGTTCCCACTACTCTGTCACATTATAAAATACAAGAAGCTGGTTCACGATCATGACTTTAATAAAAATTTTTGGGGAGGCCAGGCGATAGTGCAATGGGTTAAGCACAAATGGTGTGAAGTACAAGGACCAGAGTAAGGATCCAATTCTGAGCCCCCCGCTGACTCCCCACCTGCAGGGGGATCACTTCACAAGTGGTGAAGCAGGTCTACAGGTGTCTTTCTCTCTCCCTCTCTGCCTTCCCTTCCTCTCTCGATTTCTCTCTGACCTATTCAGCAATAACGAGGGTGACAAAATGTAAAAAATGGCCTCCAGGAGCAGTGGATTCAAAGTGTAGGCACAGAATCCCAGTGACAACCCTGGAGGCAAAAAAAAAAAAAAAGCTTTGGGGAGGTAAGGGTTAAGTGAGCAGCAGGAAAACCTCTTTCTTGAAAGCAAAGGTAAAGTCAGCTATCAAACTTCAGGAATTTTTGTTATTTACTAGGAACAGACTGCTTGGAAAATGACTTTATTCTACACAAGCTAAATAAAGGCAAGAAACTGGCTCACTTAACAATGGCCTTTTTGGCCTCTATCAGGCCACCCCATCACTCGGGGTCCTTGACAGGGAATCCTTACATTCCCCCCCATAAATAATCTGGGTCTAGACCTCTAATAGATCCCTCTCTTTACCATCACTGATCACATCCATTGGGCAAGTCATCATAAGCCCCTTTGTAGGCTTCAAATCAAGACTGTACCCTCACTATGAACTCTCCAAAGGGAGGCTGGACCATCCTACTCTGCCACTTGAGGAAGACTGGTTCTGGTTCTAAAATAAGTGCAGCCAAAGTGTTCCCAGCTATGACTACGGACTGTGTGTTCAGTTTGAAAGGGACTCAGAGGCTCTGGCGCTAAATATGAAGGATGTGGGCCCCAGGTAAGACAAATGTGGCAAACAATTAATTGCATTTATATATTTTCTTCAACTTTGGAGCAACTCTCTGTGCTAATCCAGCTTTCTGGTTCTATAATCAACTCTGACACTATCTTCACATACTATATTTCTAGTCCATTGCCATGTTAGCTATCAAGCTCAAGCAAAGATTACTAAGACACAGGCTCCTACAAACATTCCTACAATAGATTTCCTAGCTTCCTTCCCCACTACAGTCCCTACTTTCATCTGCTCTATTCCTACTTTATGCTTGCTGTTTATTAATCATTTTGTCATTTTTCCATCTTACTGCCTTTCTACCACCAAGCTCAAGCTGCTACTATGATTCCATGCTGACTTCCCTAGGCAGATGACCTCACCAATGATTCCTGGAACCTCACCTCTCCAGAGCTCTACCCCACTAGGGAAAGACAGAAACAGGCTGGGGGGATGGACTGACCTGCTAATGTCCCTGTCCAGCAGAGAAGCAATTATGAATGCCAGAACCCCTGCCTTCTGTAAAGAATTTTGATCCATACTCCCAGAAGTTTAAATATAATAGGAGAAGTACACCAGAGGGCTCTGTCCCACCAGGAATCTTGTTTTTGTATCAAAAATGAAAAGGAAATGAATCTGAGAAATACCAGAGGAAGCCAAGCACTGTTTTTCTTATCTGAGAAAAAAAGAGGAAAAAAGGAAAGACACCTGGAAGTAGTAACAGGGTGACTTAGGAAGTAAAGGTAGGACCATTAAAATTTGAGTGAAAAAAGATAGATAGATAGATAGATAGATAGATAGATAGATAAGCAGACAGATAGATAGATAGACAGATAGGCAGATATATTAGATACAGATAGATAATTGTAGATTCAGCCCATATTGATGACCTTGGGAACTCCTGTAGTTTCCAACGGAGGGAATGTGGACACATAACTCTGGTGATGGTAATCATTTGGAATTATACCCCCATTATCTTACAGTTTTTTAAATCAATATTAAATCACTAATAAAATTACACTAAAAATAAATTATTCAGTTGCTCTGGTCATTTTAAAATTCAATTTTTATTTATTTTGCCATTGATTTGTGTAAGTTTTCCATATATTTGGAGTGCTAACTGCTTTTTGGATATAAGATTAGCAAGTATTTTCTCCCATTGTGTGGTGAAATGGCTTTTCATTGTGTGAATGGTTTACTTTACTATGTATAAGTTTTCAGTTTAATGTATTCCTGATTATTTGTACTTTGTTGCCTTTGTTTTTGCTGTCAAATCTAACAATAAATTCCATTTATTTGATTCCTTTAAATTTAAAAAAAGGAAAGGAAAAATAATGACCTTATTTCCTACATTTTGAGAAAATGCAATGTGATGTGTCCTCTGATTTCCAAGTGCAAGAGCTCACTCACACAGACAAAGCTTGGTTAAAATGGAATCTAAGGAACTATCAATAGTAACATCAGAATTCAGGTACAGCCATGACTTGCAGTCAACCATTTTCATAGCTTAGCATATAGCACATGTTCATCTCAAACATTCCTCAGCAACCAGTCCCTTCCAAAGGCCTTTAAAACCACATAGATCCTACATTTAAAACCTCCCCAGAGGGCTGGAGAAATAGCTCTCTTGGATAGTGTGCTGCTTTGCTATGTGCAGAAACCCAGGTTCAAGCTCAGCTACAAAGAAGCTTCAGTATTGTGATCTTTCTCTCTCTATCTACCCCCCCCCCCTTTCTCTCTCTCTACTTCTTTGTCTCTAGAAAAACAAAAATGGAACAAAAACTCACCAGAACAAGCAGGATCAGTAGTGGTTAGGAACTAGTCCCTTTCTGACATAAACAGCAGCCTACCTCCTTTGGCATGCCAAGCCAAGCAAGGGCTAGAGTGGTTGCCGTGACTATGACTTGATGCATGGGAACCTGGGGGCAGTCCCTCAGCCCTCTCCCATCTTACTCACAACACCCTCCAACTTCTCAGATGAGTAAGATTGAGCTGTCATGAACAAGAGTGAGAAGCTGAAACGGATGTGTGAGCATTCCATGCAGCTGGTTCCTCATTCTCAAAAGGTGTCTGCTGAGACAACTCAGTCCTGACTTCCAAGGTAAGTATGATCGAAGAGAGTAGTATCTGTCCAGCTGTAAATAAATGCCATCTTCTAGCTCTCTAACATACACACACACACACACACACACACACAACAGAACAAACATACAGAGATGAGGGGACAACCCTTACAGGCTCATCAAAGTCCTGACAAGGAATATCCACATGTACACTGTTCCCGGAGATATCTCCAGGGTTTGCGCCTTGGGCTTTAGGCCTTCAGATGCTAAAATTCTCACCCACTGGACCACTTGGAGCTGGTGCCTCCTTTCAGATGTTTAAAACCAAAAACACTGTTTTTCCTAACTTCAAATCCTTCCTCCTGAAAGTCACCAAAATAAAGATCAAAGGAGTGAAGGAAGAAGTGTTCCATTCTGAATGGCTAGTAGATTCTTCCCTAAGCTTAATTACAATTCACCCCCCTCCCAATCACCAAGAGTGTCCATCCAACTAACATTTCTCTATAACCCTATCAAGCACATGGGAGGAGGGACCCTGTCAAGAAGACCTTGAGTTTCTGGCAAATGGCTCCCTCTATATTTCATTTCAAAGGTCTAATTATGTCTGCATAAATAAACTGTGCTACGCAGCTTGATGCATGGCCATTTGTCATATTAAAACAATGGCATCTAAAGTAAATCCCCATTAACATTGTTTAACTTTAATGCTTTGGGGTGTTTGCTACTCAAATGATTCAAAAAATAGAGTGATTGATGGCAGTGCAACTTAAATGAGGCAACAAATCAGCTGGGAGTCACCAAGGCTGAAAATAGTCCACAAGCCCAGCTGGGTTAGCACAAGACAGCCTTAACGGAGTCTCTGGGTATGGAAATGTGTGCACAGTTACATGGAGTAGCGGGGGACTGGCAGGGCTTTCAGGGGTGAGAAACACCAGGATTTAAAAAAAAAAAAAAGGTTTTATCAGCTGCCTGCACTAATCTCCAGAGAAATGTTTGTAAAGACAGGCTCTAATATCAAACATAGCATTTGGAATATACAAAATGTCTCAAGAAGGAAAAGTACTTTTTTATTTTTCATAAATCAAGATGCAAAAGCATGAGTTCACTGCCCCCACCCCCTTTCAGGAACACATAAGCAGATTATCTTTATTTTATAGGAAGAAAAAAAAAAGGCTTGAAGACACAGCCTTTCAGAGGTCATAGATCAATCTTCTAAAGTAAGACATGTCCCATAGGGCAATAAATTAATGAATGACAAAGTTGTCTAACTTTCCAGACTTCCCTGGTCTTAGCCATAAATATCTCAGATGCAGCAATGTCTTGGCTTTCACTGCTGTCAAACATGTCTACTTTCCTCCTACGTCCAGCCATTTCACTGCCTGATCCCTGTCCTGCCTGAATCAAGGCAATGAGTTGGCCAAAACCAGGAAGGGCTCTCAAGTAGACACTGTATCTGGGAAGGCCAGAATCATTCCACGTAACGCCCACTTGCAATTGGGATGATGTCTTCAAGAAAACAGATTTGAATGAAATCATTTAGCAGTGGAATAAGAGCAGTGTTGCCTTAGCCCTGGAGAACTAAACTTCTGTAAATACTTCCATTAAAATACTTGGAGGTCTTTTAAAGCACAGCGCCATATAAAGTGTATCTAAACAGCAACAAAAAAGTAATCTGAAACTTGGCAACATTCATGCTACAGATGTGAGTGGTGACAGTGGACAATTTTCCATCCAAACATTGCCATTAGAGTCTGAATACTCCCACTGGCTATCTGCATTGAGATAATCATTTAGAAAACCACCAGCTTGGTTTGTGTTGTGTCACATAAACAGTCACAAGGGGAGTGAAATTTGGTGCTCTAGACACCCACAGCCCCTTTTGGCCTTCAGTGTGGAAGAGTGATACTCTGCCCCGCAGAACAGTCTCTAAGGGCTGGCTGGCCCAAGTCAACAATTGCCAAGAGTTCTTTCCTCTCTGACCTTGATCCTTCTGCTCTAGTGAATTATGTTAAGAGATTCTGGTCCACTCCAAGCTATAAGTTTGTCACATTTTGCAAAATACTCAACCACCCCAGTTTGCCTTCTCTCCACCCAAATCCCAGCTTATCTCTTTTCTTATCCCCATAGGATTCCTTTCTCAGCTACCCTGTAACAACAGTCCATCTGAGGATAGACTGGATTAATGACATCAGAAAAGATAGATAAAAATTCATGGTGGAGAGAAGAAAACAAAGAAAAACAAGATTGAAAAACAAGATTAGAAAAGAAAACACAAGTCGAACCTGAAATGAAATTGGAGTATTACACCAAAGTAAAAGACTCTGGGGTGGGTGAGTGGGTGGGGAGAATACAGGTCCATGAAAGATGATGAATGACATAGTGGGGGTTGTATTGTTAAATGGGAATCTGGGGAATGTTACACATGTACAAACTATTGTATTTACTGTTGAATGTAAAACATTAATAAAAAAAAATTCATGGTGGAGGCCTGAGGAGATATCACAGTGGTTATGCAAAAATTAAATAAATAAATATATAAACAAACTTTTAAGCCTGAGCCTCCAAAGCACCAGGTTCAGTCTTCAGCATTACCATAAGCCAAAGCTGAGCTCTGATAGTGCTCTGGTCTCTCTGTATTTTCTCTCTCTCTCTCTCTCAATAAAATGAATTAAATATATTTTTAAAAATCCAGGTGGAGGGAATTGGAGGCTCTGAATCAAAAGGGCTTGAGCTTTCAAAAAACATTCCTTCTGACAGAAGGTGAGAGACAGAAACAGAAAGGGAGGCAGGGAGAACACTCTCCCTGGGAACTTGAACCTAGAACTTCATGGAAGTTAACATGAGCACTCTACTGGGTGAGTCACCACCTCACCCCGGAACTTTCAGATGTTATCAGAGTGACATAAGAGTTTGCAAGGGGAAAGAAAGGGGTTGTATGCCTACTCCAGCATCTGTATACACATGTGGAGAGAAAGAAGGGCAGCAGAAATGAAAATAGTACAACCAGCTATACATTATTTTCAGCAAGTCTATTCTTTGTATTCACATTTGCAAGAAATGCAGCCCCTAGAGAACCAGGACCTCTTATCCTTTCTGCCACAACGCAACATCTACAATGATCAAATGTGATGTGAAAATTCAATGGCCAGCAACAAGCTTCCGATCCTTCTTTATCTGTGTCATGAGTGTTGGGGTTTGGCAATGATGACAGGCGGCTTCCCAGCCCTCTAAGAGCATGTCGTTCTAACATGCTCAGGATCAAAGGGGCTGGACACTGACTCATCAGGTGTCATGCAAAAAGCATAGCTGAGTGTTCAAAACTGCTATTATGAAAGAGGGAAGGCTGTGTAGATGAGCCCAGAGTGTAGGCAAGGGATCAGAGGAACAAAGTCTCATCCACATGGAAGAGTATAAACTGACACAGCCCTTCTGAAAGCAAATTAGGTGAAAGTAAAAGCTGTTATATCTACACACATTTCATCCCTGAAATATAAAAATTAAATCAGGAAAATGATGATAAATAGGGAAAAATAACACTATTATTCATCCCAAGGAAAACATCTAAAGATGACAAATATTCAGAATTAGCTCATACTCACATGCTGGAATACTGTCAACCATTAAATTTATGGTAAAGGATTTGCAATTTATTATGTTAGGAAGTTACAAAAATAATGTTCTTAGAAAGGTTTTCAACTTTGTTCTTGAAAAAGTTTATTGCAAAAGGAAAAGACTAGGGAAAAAGTACAGTGAAGACGATGGTTATTTCTAAGCAGGAAGATTCTAAGTAATTTTCTTTCTGCTTCCCTGAATACTCTGTTTAACTGTTTTGCCGAGGTAGATAACTACAGATACAAAATGCAAATAAACGAGAAATTCTAGCATTGAGTTCTCAAACAGAAAGCAGTTAGATATATCCAGAACAAGAATGATCAGCAGGAGGAAAATAAGAAATCATAGAAATAAACCAAAAGTCATCTCAATCACCATGATATGAGATGTGAGGAAAATCAAGTAAAGAAAGGGTCCCTGATTTCAAAAATGAATAAAATTGAGATGGTGAGGCAGTTATTTGTAATTCCAAAAGTTTATTCCTCTAGCAAAAAAAATATATATATATTCCAGTTGTCTTAAGTATGTTCCTTTGTACAGAGGCTCTCAAAGCTGTTTGTCCATCAAAATCACCATGCAAGATTTTATAAAACACAGGCTGTCAGATTACATCACTGAGGATTCTGACTCAGTAGGTTACAGGTGAGACTTAAGTTTTCATTACAAAAATAAAGATCCCCCAACTATTGAAATGGCATAAATTGTCTATGGCCATACCACCCTGAACATGCCCGATCTCATCTGAAATGTTATAAATTAAAACACCACGAAGAGATACTTTAACAAAATGTATTGTGATTGTCTTGTTTCTATTGCCATTCAAACAAGTTGACTATAGAAAAATATAAATGGAGTAAAGAAGATATAAGAATAAGATAATATTAAGATATGAGATATAAGATAATATTAAGATATAAGAACTAAATAATATTAAGAATATATTTTTATTATTGCTGGGCATTAAGATGCTACT
This sequence comes from Erinaceus europaeus, assembly GCF_950295315.1. Lineage (NCBI taxonomy): Eukaryota > Metazoa > Chordata > Mammalia > Eulipotyphla > Erinaceidae > Erinaceus > Erinaceus europaeus. The sequence continues at coordinate 26,169,438 of NC_080163.1, read as the reverse complement.
GGGAAAAAATGCTACTGTGGCTATGTGATGTTTAATCTGTCTTTTACACACAGAAAGGTAAAGTATTTGGAAGTAAACTGTTTTGGTATCCAGGACTTAAATAAAATACTCCAACAAAAGCAATACAAAACAAAATAAAAATGCAACAGGAGAGAACAGACAAAGCAGAAATAAAAAGATAAACTATTCAAAGTCTACTGAGACAAGATTTATGATAGCATCTCTCTACTTATTTTTTCTCTACTGCTTATATTTAAAATTCTACAAAAACACTTAGAAAGTGGTTTGATAATGCTGCCCAAGAGGTTTAGAGACATTTACTTTGAAAAGCAACACTTAAAGCAACTTTTCAGGAATTTCTCTCTTGCATAAGGAGTTTTACAGTTTTTGGAATTATCACTTTCAGAACATCAGTGAATTAATATTTATAAAGATCAGTTTCCATGTCCTCAAGATAATCCTACTAAGCTCAAAGATAGAAAAATCTGGGTCCTACTTATTTAATAAATACTCACTGTTTGTGATATATTACCTTACTCATTATTAACATAACATTATGAGAGCAAAGTAATTCCCATATATGGTGGCTAAAATTATGATTCCAAAACACTACGTTGCATGTCTAAGCATGCTTGCCGAAAAAAATAAAAACCACAAGTAACAGAGGCTACTAACAGGTAAAAAAAAGTTAAGCAACGTCCTACTCATTTGATGGATAACCTATCAAAAGCGATGATCATGAAGAAAATTAATTATGCCAAAACACGCTTGTGTAAATTTAAGTTCAAAAGAGTTTTTTTCCAACATGAGACATACATATATATAAAGTTTCATAGAAAAAAAAAACATGTACAGATTTCAGGGTTTTTCACCAGGTGGTGAGCTACATGAACTGAATTTTTTTCTCCTGTATTTTCTGACTTTTCTGTAATAGAAACCAATGGCATCTCTATTTTTATCAAAAAAAATTTTTAATTTTATTAGTGATTTAATATTTATTCACAGAATTACATGTCAACAAGGGTATAACCCCATAACGTTCCCACTACCAGAGTTCTGGGTCCCTACTCCTTCTTTTTTTTTTTTTTGATTTCTTTATTGGGGAATTAATGTTTTACATTCAACAGTAAATACAATAGTTTGTACATACATAATATTTCTCAGTTTTCCACATAACAGAACAACCCCCACTAGGTCCTCTGTCATCCTTCTTAGACCCTACTCCTTTCTATTTTAAGCTACAGCAGTTTTTTCTAAGGTTGCAGATATAACTGTTATTTCTACAACTACCTGTCTATCTTTTATATATTTGCCCTTTTTTAAAGGGAAACCAATGCTCTCTTTAATAAGAAAATATAATGTAATATTCGAGCCCAGCACCTACACCCACAGCCCATGGCTCCAGCCTGCCCCACTGAACAGCTTGCTCTGCCCACTGTCTGATGGAACAAACACACACAGCATGCTGGCACTACATCCAATCCATGCGTCACCAAACTGATCCTAGATGCTGTTTTGATGCTCACTTACAGGAGGAGTATTATGGGCACCTGTGCCAAGGCAAATGATTTAGACACAACACACTTTAGTATCAAAACAGCATCGAGGATGCTTTTTAACTACACAATGTGTTTCTGTTTAGAATTTTCCATTTTGAATTCGTGAAATGTTTCTCTATTTCCAAACTTAGATTATCTAAGGGTCACGTTAGACATTTTTTTTTTCTAATGCGATGAACTGAGGACCAATGCTTTCAGTAGAATGTAAAGTTAAAACCTACCAGTAACTCTATACAAGCCATTTAGAGTGTGTCCGAATTGTAGAAGACATGGGGCAGGGGAAAAATTTAAAAAAAGAAAAAGAAAAAAGACAGCTTAAAAATTTTCAATTTAAACAACAGTTGAAATAGAAATGAAAATACAAAAATTTAACTTTGTTTTTTAAAACTCTGGAATAAAACTGATATGTTGCTTTTTTTTTTTACCTTAATAGGATGACCATAAATAATTTGAATTTTAAACTACCTCCCTTAACTTGCCCCCCAACCCCCAAATTTTTTTCTGTTACTTAATTCCCAAACAAGAGATATTAACCGCTAGTCTCAAATAGATGAATCATCTGAGAAAGGTTTCTCTGACAGTGTTGTTCTAAAAACAGAAAATTATAGTTTATCAGAGAAGGAAGTTTAGAAATATCAGCTTTGGGTCTGAAGCATGTCTTGTGAGGCCACCCAAAAAGACAGCTTTCCTTAGCAGCCCCCAGTCCAAAACTAATCTCCAGCCCACAAACAGAAGCATTCCTCTAATTCCGAGAGGGGGCAGGGCCAGCCAGCACCCCCACAAGCTTCTGGTCTCTCTAGCTGAAGAGGAGAGGACTCAGGAAGAGACCCTGATGGTGGTGTGACAGTCACTCCTTCCTATAACAGCACCAAGTACCAACTGCTATAAGCACCTTTCTCCTCCTGGCAGTTCTTTCGCCACATTCTCAAGGACTGTCACATTTATGTCCAGCTCCTCCACAACTGAGCCTTATCGCTCATTTTGTTTGTGTTCCTTCACACACACACACACACACACACACACACACACACACACACACACACACACCTATAGTCAGTTAAACATGCACTCTTTAGAGTTCTTGGATGGCAGTGCAAAGAGTGGTTTATATTAGTTTTTCTATTTTTTTTTATGTCTGTAAGAGATAATAACAGTGAGTGCTGCCTGTCATGCACTCGTCACTCAGTACATACTACACCATTTCTGGAAGTTTCATGTGTACCGTACCCACCTTCAATTAGCCACCCTTCACCTTTCAATACTTGCTTCTAGACTGCCAGCCCTGCCTGCCTGCCTTCCTTCCTCCCTCCCTTTCTTTCTTTCTTTTTTTTTTTAAATATTTATTTATTTTCCCTTTTGTTTCCCTTGTTTTATTGTTGTACTTATCTTTGTTACTGATGTCATTGTTGAATAGGACAGAGAGAAATGGAGAGAAGAAGGGAAGACAAAGAGGGGGAGAGAAAGATAGACACCTATAGACCTGCTTCACTGCTTGTGAAGCGACTCTCCTGCAAGTGGGGAGCCGGGAGCTTGAACCGGGATCCTTGCACAGGTTCTCACGCTTCACGCCATGTGCGCTACCGCCCGACTCCCTTCCCTTTCTTTCCCTTTCTCTCTTAATTGCTCGCTTTATTTACCTCTTCCTTTCTTTCCTCTGTACTCAATACTATTTGTTGAAGAACATTTTGTTGAAAGGGAGAGACAATTTTAAGTAGAATCTAACCAGATATACTTATTTAATGTAAAGCATCAGACCATTCTCTAATTCTCTTTGTTTCTGCAGTTAATGCACCTATGTGTGACCCAGCCATAATCACCAGCAGAAAACAAAAACAAAAACACCTTTGTGACCAAGAAGTTTCTGTTATCATACGCAAGGATTTGAGATAAACTCCCCCAATTTATAATCTGCTGGAGGTGGGAGGGCTTCACAAGCAGTGAAGCAGTGCTGCAGGTGTCTCTCTTTCTTCCTGTGTCCCCCTTCCTTCTCAGTTTCTGTCTCTATCAACAAATAAAGAAAAATAAATACATAACATATTTAAAAAATAACAGTAACTCCAACAGAGGGTCATCATCTAGCTTAGAGAGGCTTCTGTTCTTTTTTCGAGCACCATTCTATCCACCTCTGTTCCTCCTCCCTGCACCCCATTAGCCGTTACCTAAAGCTACTTACATCAAGTCAAAAGCATCACAGCATCCTGGTGCCTCGAATGTGCTGTGCAATATGACTGACAGCTCATATGTCAGATACAATGAGCTTGAGTCATGGAAATGCTTGAGGGCTCAAGCAAGTCCCTAGTTTTATCTTTATCAGTCAGAGTGAAGGGATGAGCTCACATGTCAAGGAAATGCCCGTTACCTGAGTTATTCCAACTGGAATGTCCTCCGGAGGGTCAGACCCCAATTCTCTTTACCTGCAACTAATACTCCTCTGGTAATGCTGGTTTGCCACTCGTGTCTCAAATCTCTAGGATCTAACCAGTTTTCACAAAGATCACCTATGTACCTTCCTGTATCACCCTTAATGAGGCCCTGAACCAACTCAACTCTCTCTCTCTCTTGTTTATCACCAAAGTTATGTCTGGAGTCTGATGCCAGTATGACACCACTATTCCCAGTAGCTTTTTTTTTTTTTTAAATAGAGGCTAAGAGACAGAGGACAGACACCTTCAGGGAGCTGGGTGGAGGCACCTGGTTAAGCACACATAGTACTAAGCATGAGGACCCGCACAAGGATCCAGGTTTGAACCCCCACTCCCCACCTGCAGTGGGAGGGACACTTCATGAGTGGTGAAGCAGGCCTGCACATATCTATCTTTCTCTCCCCCTCCTCTCTCAATTTCTCTCTATTCTATCTAATAAGATGAAAAAAATGGCCACCAGGAGCATGTATAACTCTGGAGGCAAGAGAAAGAGAGAGAGAGAAAAGAAGGAGGAGAAGGAAGAGGAGGAGGAGGGAGAGCATTCTTCAGCATTTTCCCCCTGCAAGTTGGGATAGGATCTCGAACCCAAGTCTTTGCACATGGCAATGTGTACACTCTACCATACGCACTACCACCTGGCCCCCAAATCAAGTTAAAAAAAAATTCATTTCTTCTTGCCTTTGGCCTTTTTGCATTTGCTGTTTTTCCCATCTTGTAGTCCATTTCTCCTGCTCATGATTGTTATTCCATGTACATGCACATACATCCCACAGGCTTGGGATGACCTTGAGCCCCAACTGATCCTTTGTGCACCTCTTTGGTTATTCCTTTGCACTTTCCACAACGGTGGAATAGCTCCCACTCTTTCATCGTTGTCTTCACAGGGACTAGTTTATTTCTCTTCAATATCCTCCTCAGGCAGGTGATGGTTACCTCCCAAACTGCAAGTTTTTCCTGGGTACAGACTAGGTCTAACACAACACTATTTCCAGTGACCCAGCATCACCCTACCTGGCACCCAGGAGAAGTGGGCTGAGAAACTAAAAATACCAGCTCTCCTCAGCCACTCTGTAAATTCTTCAAGAATTGGGAATGCCATAAGCACCGTATACCAACTTCTGGTATAGTCCACGGTGTGCATCATCCGGCACACAAAACAGATGCTGCCTGGGCTTCACATTCATCCCTCTGCCACATGTCCAGTCACTCTGAATGAAACTCTGTCCTGGCAACTTCAGCAAGTCTTAAACAGAACTTCTGTCACTAGAGATCTTAGGTCAACGGGGACACTCTGAGGGAAAAATCCATCAGTGACTCCAGGCCAACAGGAAAAGTATTAGGAAGTCGAACAAAGTCCAACTCTTTCCTCACCTGTTATCTGACTCTTTTCTAATGTGTCCCTGAGACAACCATTTTAGTCTTTCCAGACCCACACTCCCTCTGATCCAAAGGCAAGAGCATGAAAATTTCCATCATGCCAGGCCACTAAGATGGGGTTCGCAGAGGTCTAAGTCACGGCCGCTCCTCTCCTGGGCCAGAAGAAAATGCCAAAAAACCGGGAGTCGGGCTGTAGCACAGTGGGTTAAGCGCAGGTGGCGCTAAGCTCAAGGACCGGCATCAGGATCCCGGTTCGAGCCCCCGGCTCCCCACCTGCAGGCAGGTTCCTTCACAGGCGGTGAAGCAGGTCTGCAGGTGTCTGTCTTTCTCTCCCCCTCTCTGTCTTCCCCTCCTCTCTCCATTTCTCTCTGTCCTATCCAACAACAACGACATCAATAATAACTACAACAATAAAACAACAAGGGCAATAAATACATAAAATAAAGGGAATAAATACATAAAATAAAATTAAAAAAAAAAAAGAAAATGCCAAAAAAACAATGGTATCTCGAATGACCCGCCATTTTCTAGAGTAGCTGTATCTGGACACGCCCTACTTGAGCTATAAACCTCCTTGCTGAGATCACCTGGAGGTGTTTTCTCCCCTCCTCTGTCCCCACCCTCTTACCAGAAATTGTCAGACTGCAGATAGCTGTGGAACTCCAGAGCTACTCAGACCTGGGTCCAAACTGAATCAATGGTTGGGTTATGGGACATATTGGGGGGAAAAATCACCAGAGAGCCTGAAACCCTTTTAAGAGCCCAAAGACCAGTCTATACATAAAAGTAGGAGGGGAAGCCAGTGTGTCAACCTCTTTAGTGGTCTTTATTGGAGGTAGGGAATGTGGGAACCAGCCAGCTCCAGAGAAGTGAAATAAATTAGGGAGAAAAAGGAAATGACTGGCTCAGAGACAGAGTTATGACGAAGAGCTGATTTCACTGTCCAAAAATCTTAGCCTGTATGTATGCTCAAAATTATCCAAATATCACAGCAATTATCTATTTACATGGTTGTTTTCTAGCCATTTCCTTACTGTTTCTTTGTGATTTTGCATGGTGGGATAGTCATTTACTTTTGATGCTCCTGATTCACTTTCATCACGATGTGCAATGCCTTATCCTTCTGCCCCTCTGAATCCCAACAGGTCTGGACTTGAACAAGGTTTTCACCTGGGCTAAAGCAGGATGTTTTATAAACGGAAACTAAAAAGTTTTTTTTTCATGGTGCTACATAACGAAGTTTGATTTTTGGATTTATTCGGTCTCATAACCCCTGTAGACAATGGTCCAAATGTGCGTCGAAAAGATATTTCCGTATTCCCCTGTAATTCCAGACCTGGAACTCAAAATAGACAGATAGGAGACAACTTTCTCCGCTGGAAGTCTGTGCCATACTGTGTTGGCATTGTCCAGTGTACAAACTGACTTCTTTCTGTCTCACATGTTTTAGACAATAAAGCTGAGAATAAGGAGAGCATGAGTCATTCACATGGAGGTGTGTTTAGGATTCAAATTGAATCAACCATCATTGCAAACCATTTAAAAAGAAAAGGAAAGAAAAGAAAAGAAAAGAAAAGGGGAGGGGAGGGGAGGGGAGGGGAGGGGAGGGGAGGGGAGAGGAGAGGAGAGGAGAGGAGAGGAGAGGAGAGGAGAGGAGAGGAGAGGAGAGGAGAGGAGAGGAGAGGAGAGGAGAGGAGAGGAGAGGGAAAGAAAATTAAGGCCTGGGAGTGCAGCGAGTTAAGCACAGGTGGCACAAAGCACAAGGACCACCATAAGGGCCCCCATTTGAGGATCCCCTGGCTCCCCACCTGCAGGGGAGTCGCTTCACAAGCAGTGAAGCAGGTCTGCAGGTGTCTATCTTTCTCTCATCCCTCTGTCTTCCCCTCCTCTCTCCATTTCTCTCTGTCCTATCCAACAACGATGACATCAATAACAATAATAACTACAACAATAAAACAGCAAGGGCAAAAAAAGGGAATAAGTAAATAAATAAAAATTTAAAAGAAAGAAAGAAAATTAAGGCCTGATGTTCAGGGTTGTTGCTACATTCGTTAGGGGTTTCATCACTGTGTGGAGGCGTTTAGTTCCAGGCGAGCATTTGGACAGATGGAGGACTCCCCTGGAGTAGGAGGTTCAAGAGAGTCAGCTCCTTGGCCTGCTGAGCAGTGAGCAGAGTAGGCAGCTATGCCCTGGGTCCAGCTTCCCCATCTCACTCACACCAGGAGGAGAGAGCAGAGAGCACTCGCTGCACGGAGAGGGCCCAGCAATCAGCAAGCATTATGAAATCTCTTGCAAGTTAGAAAACAACGGACCTATGGTCTGCATTAATAGGCCTACTAACTATCTACAAAACTGAGACCTTCCAACTCTTCATCTGCACTATTCCATCCTTTAGGTTCATGATTCATGATTAGTCAACAGTTAGGCTTTATATGTTAAGTCTTTTTTTCAGCCACCTGTTTCCAGATGCTAACATGATGCCAACCAAACTTCCCTGGGCAGATGACCCCACCTGGAACCCCATTTCCCTAGAGCCCTGCCCCACTAGAGAAAGTGAGAGACAGACTGGGAGTGTGGATCAACCTGCCAATGCCCATGTTCAGCAGGGAAGCAATTACAGAAGCCAGACCTTCCATCTTCTGCACCCCATAATGACCCTGGGTCCTTACTCCCAGAGAGATAAAGAACAGGAAAGCTATCAGGGGAGAGGATGGGATATACGGAGTTCTGTTGGTGGGAACTGTATGAAGTTATACCCCTCTTATCCTATGGTTTTTGTGTTCCCTTTTTATAAATAAAAATTTAAAAAAGAAAAAGAAAACAATAGACCAAAATGCTGCCTGGTAGTGGTCTTAGTTTCACTGTTGTTAGTGTTTCCTTCTGCAGATACTGTGGTGGACATAATGCAGTGTCATCAGTATATCAGTGAATGACTAATGTTTGCAAAGTGAGGAAACACAAAAGGAAGGTGGGGAGAAGGAAGAAGGAAAAAAGGAAGGAGAGAAGGGAGGCTTAATCCAAATATGCAATAATTAGAGTCAATTGTTTACATATTAAGAGTATTAAGACACATACTCAAAGACCCAGGATCAAGTCAAAAGTCCCCACCAGTAAGGGGAGAGTTTCACAGGCATGGAGCAGTGCTGCAGGTATCTCTCCTCTTCCCTGTTTCTCTTTCCCTTTCTATCTCTGACTCACTCTCTGTCAGGAAGAAAGAAAAATGATCGTGGGGAGCGATGAAGTCATTGTGCAGGCAACTAGTCCCAGCAAGAATCCTGGTGGCAATAAAGAGTGAGTATGTAGCAAATAAAAGTCACCAGTGATATGTGCAAATATCTTTCAATATGGGGAAATGTCACGATTTTACAAGAAGTAAGAATATGTTTTCAGCTGCATATTACAGGAAAATACGACCTGCAACTGGGATGAGTGATACCAACCACATCAATTACGAATCATTTTTTTTCTTTTTAAGATTTTTTTCTGCATTTTCCAAACTTCCTCTCATAAATGTCTAGGCTTAGCAATCACAAAAAATAGGTGGCTAGGGCATGGCTACCATGTCCTAGGGCCTAAGTTAAAGTCTGCTTTCCCCATCTGCAGGAGGGGAAGCTTCACAAACGATGAAGCAGGGCTGCAGGTGTCTCTCTTTCTCTCTCCCACCCTCCCTTTTCAATTTCTCTCTGTCCTATCCAATAACAAAAAACATAGTAATGAGAAAAAATATGCCTACTAGAAGCAGTGGACTTATTATGCCAGCACCAAGCCTCAGTAATAACTCCAGTAACAACAAAATTCAAAAATAATAATAATAGTAATCACAAACATACTTTGTTGGCAAAAGAGCCCACCTGGGTAGTGTACCTGCTTTTCTATGGTTTAACCCAGGTTAAGCCTGGCCCCCACTACACTGGAGAAAGCTATGGTCTGTGGCATCTTTCCCTCTCTCTTTCTTCCTGTCTCTCTCTATCTGAAAATGTTAAGCTGAACTACTAAAACCCCAACCACAAAATAATACTAATAATAGTCATAGCAGTAATAATAATAACTTCACAAGCTATACTGTGAAAGATATGAGACCAGAATATGCCAGTTCACAGCCCCCTGAGCAGTGAGCAGTGCCTCACTGTGAGCAGAGGCATTATATGGACAAGGTTCTGGGCATAGGATTTAGGGGATTCAGATTAAACATCTTTCCAGTGGCAAGGATTCTGGAACACGGAAGGTCACAAAGTCTAACCCATTTGGAAAGGAAGCACCATTCTAAAGTCACTAACAATCACCAAGGCAGAAGCAAGGGATGTCCCCATGGCTGGCAGAGGTGGGAAGCAAGACGAAGCTCCCACAGCTCTGCCTAAGTATGTGGTCTTGGTTGGTAACCCACATTCCATCTGCAGCTCTGATGAAAACTGGGAGCCATCCATCCCTAAATCTTCTCTCCAAAGATCTGCCCTCTGTCACCCCAGCTGACCTCAGTCAACAGGCCCTGTGTATTTTAATTCTACAACTGCTAGTTTATTTCTCTGGCCACTTCCAAATGGCTGGAGCTTCTCCAAATGGCATCTACTCTTTTCCCTTGCCTCCAATACTATATATCCAAACTGACCCCCCCCCCCAATTAAAAAAAAGGTTATTGCTGTAACTCTATGCCTACTCAACTCCAATGCTCCAGACAGCCTTTTTTTTTTTTAATGGCCTTCTTTCTGTTTTGATAAAGGATGAGAGACAGAGGGAGAGATCTGATAGAGATCTGATTTACATTAACTTGCAAAAAAAAAAAAAATCCAAACAAAAAAGAAGGAAGCAAACTGTCAAATTTATGAGAACTATGGTGGTTATCTTTGGAAGGTGGGACGGTGAGGATAAGAAACCTTATAGTGTAGTTATGAAAAAACTATAAGATATTGTTAAAAGAAGTAGAGAAGGACACAAAGAAGTACAACATTTCTTGTTCCTGGATTGGAAGAATAAACATTATCAAAATTGCCTTTCTACCAAAAGCAATCTACAATTTCAATACAATCCCTATACAAACTCCAATGGCATTTTTAAAGCAAATTAAACAACTTGTTCAAAAATACGACGTGTGGGGCAACAAAAGGCCATGAATTGCCAAAGCACTTCTGAGAAAAAAGAAAAAATATGGAGGAGTCAAGCTCACCAACTTCAGTTTATACTACCAAGTGATAGTAGTCAAAACAGCACGATACTGGAATAAAAATAGACACTTGGGTCAATGGAGCAGAATCAAAAGCCCAGCAATGGGCCCACTCATAAACAATCACCTAATATATGACAAAGAAGCCAAAACCAATAAATGGGGGTAAAGAGTGTCTCTTTAGCAGATAGTGCTGAGAAAATTGGCCAGCCACTTGTAGAAAAGTGAAACTAGACCACCACCTAACACCATACACCAAGGTCATATCAAAATGGATTAACTATCTAGATATTAGACCATAAACTCTAAAAATTTATAGAAGAAAATGTTGGTGAAACTTTGTAGGACCTTGACATTAAAGATGTATTTGGAGACTCAACTCCCTGGGCATGGGAATGAAAACAAGAGTAAATAAATGGGATTACATGAAACTAAAGAGCGTCTACACATCAAAAGCAAACTACACAAGGATAACCAGGCAGCCCAGTAAAGGGGAGAAGATATCTGCACATCACACACCAGACAAGCAGTTGATAACAAACATCTATACAGAATTGGTACCGATCTGCAAAAGAAGCAAAAGTAACCCAACAAAATAGTGGGCCATAACTAAAACTAAACAGACAATTTTCTAAAGAAGAGATACAAACACATGGCCCACAGACACATTAAGAAATGCCCCTCTTCACTGATCACTAGAGCAATGCAAATGAAAATGACACTGAGATACCATCTCACACCTGAGAGAATGACTGACATCAACAAACCAGGAAATGACAGGTGTTGGATAGTCTGTGGAGAAAAGGGAACTCCACTACATTGCTGGTGGGAAGGCAAACTGGTACAGCCCCTTTGGAAGACTGCAAGGAGAGTTCTTAAAATTAAATCAGCTTGTGCTACTCCTGACTTTAAGATCTACCTCAACTCAGGAGAAAATGCAAAGTCCTTCTGTGACCACAGTGCCCTTGGACTTCACCTTCTACCACACCCCTATGAGCTCACTGGGCACCCACTTACAGACTTCTTTCTTTTTTTCCATCATAAAAGACATAACAAATAAAAATACAGGACAACCCATCAAAAAGGACACAGAAAAACAAGGGCTAATGTCTGGTGTAAGTTATACTCCAAGTGCAAGCTTATCACACACAGTGAGGCAAAGCATCAGAAATTGTCAAGAGGGGAGTCGGGCGATAGCGCAGCAGGTTAAGCAGGGCAGGTGGTGCAAAGTGCAAGGACGGGCTAAGGATCCCGGTTTGAGCCCCGGGCTTCCCACCTGCAGAGGGGTACGCTTCACAGGCGGTGAAGCAGGTCTGTCTTTCTCTCCCCCTTTCTGTCTTTCCCTCCTCTCTCCATTTCTCTCTGTCCTATCCAATAACAACGACATCATCATCAACAACAACAAAAATAATAATAACAACAACAACAATAAAACAGCAAGGGCAACAAAAGGGAATAAATAAATTAATATTAAAAAAAGAAAAGAAAAGAAAAAGAAATTGCCAAGAGGATGACTGAAGGTAAGAGAATGTGGAAAGAGAAGATCTGCCCACAAGAAATTCTTAGGAGACATGACCTACAAGTAAAGGATGCAGGCTGCTCAGACTAAAAGGAGAGAAACTCCATAGTGGAAACTAGCAAGAGGCAGATAAGAACAGGAAGCAGTGACTTGGAGTGAAGGAGCAGATGAGAACAGGAAGCAGTGACTTAGAGTGAAGGAGCAGATGGAGAGTGCAGAGCAAGATGTGGGAGGATACTAGAGCCTCAATAATGAGTGACTACTCTTCCTCCAAGAGGGTCTCCCCCCAACCCAGTGTTCCATGAATTACTAACCTTCCTTCTCCCCAAGTCAAGCTCCTCCTCCTTTCCTAAGCAAGCAGGAAGTCCTCTCCCTCCTCTATGTGCCACACCAAAGCACTTCCTAACTAGATCACTCCAGGTCCCTTCTATTTCTCTCCAGTCTGGGAGGTCAGTTAGTCCTGCCCATCTCTGGGATCTGTACAGTGAGTTCCTGACAGATAAGTTTCTCAGCTGAGGAGGGGCTTCGGGAATAATAAACTTAGGGCTCCCAACCACACTAATAATAAACTTAGGGCTCCCAACCACATTCAGGGCCAGGGTGTCTGAGAAGCAACAGGGTTCATCCCACAGGGGAAGCTCCCCCAGGTCCAGAGGTCAGAGTCAGCCATACAGAGCTGTCTACCACAGACAGAAACCTTTGAAGTTCAGCCCTAACTGCAGGGCAACAAAGTAGTTAAGGGCAAGGACTCTGCTCCCCATACCCTATCCACCCACCCACCCCGCAGTGGAAATTCTTCCTTTACTTACACCCAACCTTGGACAAAAGGTGGGACTCAAAGACCAAAGAAAAAGATAAAAGTACTATGACAAATTTGTAAGGAGAAAGAGAAACCTATTTAGGGATGGGGGTGGGAAGGAGGGATTGTAAGCTGGGGTCAGCTCATGTGCTCAGTGGGAAATCATGTCAGATTATCCCCAAGGAGGTGTCATACAGACAGCTGAGGTGACAGGATTTAGAAGAAAATAGTTCTGGGAGCACGGTTGAAGAGCCTTCAAACTAGGGAGAAGCTGGAACCAAAAAAAAGTGGGTGAGTACTAAAAGAAAGGAAGATCAAAAAGCAGACTGCGTGCTCACAGGCTAACTCTACTGAAGGGCAGGGCAGGGCAGGGCAGGGCAGGGCAGGGCAAGCAAGACAAGTCTGCAGATAAGGCTGGCAGGTGGAAACCCCACCGACTGCAAATCACCAGTCTCACGCAAGGAGCCTACCAGCTTCTCTGTGTGACACTGGAGTCCAGTAGGGACCTGCAGCAGAGGGGCACTGCAGTGGGGTGCGGGCCCCAGGGAGTGAGAGACTTGAGCTGTGCTGCTCATGAGCATATGGCTCGGACATAGAGCAGCAGCCCCAGGCCTGTGACATCACCAAGTACTTCCAGGAGGCCACCTCCACCTGAAGCACACCCTGACTACCTCAAGGCCAACCATGCACTGCTGTCTCCATGTGACATAATGCCTTCTGCCTTTCTGGTACATTCCTCTAGTCCTGGCTCGGTGCAGGTCTGAAATATGGATGTCGGGAGAACTCATTTTGCTATTAGAAGTTTTCTAACAGATCAATAGGGCTTACAGTTAAAGGTGTTTATATACTTTCCTCACATGCGGAAGCTTCTCTCTGCCCTGATCCAACTTTCTAGTTCTATTCTCAATTCTGACACCATCTTCCTAAACAGTACCCTTAGCCCATCTGCATGTTAGCTGTTGAGCTCAGGCAAAAATTAGTAAAGTCACAGGCACCTTGGAATATACCCAATATAGACTTTCTAGCTTCTTCAACATAAAGACCCCAAATTTCATTTGCTATACTCTTACCTTTTGGTTCCTGATTAGTAAACTATTTGTTCTGCTTTATATCTTAATGCTTTTTAGCCAGCAAGTTGCAGGTGCTACCAGAATGCCAACCTGGGCAGACAACCTCACCAATGTGTCCTGGAACCCTACCTTTGCAGAGCCCTGCCCACTAGGGGAAGAAAAAGAGAATGGGCCGGGGTATGAATCTGCCTGTCAACACCCATGTCCAGCAGAGAAGCAATTACAGAAGCCAGATCTTCCACTTTCTGCAACCCATAAAGATCTTTGGTTTATACTCCCAGAGGGATAAAGAATAGGGAAGCTTCCAATGGAGGGGAGGGAATATGGAGCTCCGGTGGTGGGAACTGAACTGTATGGAATTGTACCACTTTTGTCCCACAATCTTGTCAATCACTGTTAAATCAATAAAAGAAGGAGGAGGGGAAAGAGGAGGAGGAGGAGGAGGAAGAGGAGAAAGAGGAGGAGGAGGAGGAGGAAGAGGAGAAGAAGAAGGAGGAGGAGGAGGAAGAGGAGAAGAAGGAGGAGGAGGAGGAAGAGGAGAAGAAGGAGGAGGAGGAGGAAGAGGAGAAGAAGGAGGAGGAGGAGAGGAAGAAGTTGTTCTTTAACAATTATCTAACCATCCACCCATCTATCTACCTACCCACTTTGTCTGTCTAAGGGTGAAGTAGCCAGGGAGAAGACTGGAAATGTCGAGAGATCAGATGAAGAGGAAGGAAAGCCAGATGGAGGCTAGAATAAACACAGGAGCAGGAGGAGACCAGGCAGGAAAGAGAGGCAGAGGGGAGTCGGGCTGTAGCACAGCGGGTTAAGTGCAGGTGGCACAAAGCACAAGGACCGGCATAAGGATCCCGGTTCGAGCCCTGGCTCCCCACCTACAGGGGAGTCGCTTCACAGGCGGTGAAGCAGGTCTGCAGGTGTCTATCTTTCTCTCCTCCCTGTCTGTCTTCCCCTCCTCTCCATTTCTCTCTGTCCTATCCAACAACGACGACAACAACAATAATAACTACAACAATAAAACAAGGGCAACAGAAGGGAATAAATATATTTTTTTAAATCTTAAAAAAAAAGGGATCGGTGGTAGCACAGCAGATTAAGCGCACATGGTGCAAAGCACAAGGACCGTCGTAAGGATCCTGGTTCGAGCCCCCCAGCTCCCCATCTGCAGGGGAGTCGCTTCACAGGTGGTGAAGCAGGTCTGCAGGTATCTATCTTTCTCTCCCTTTCTCTGTCTTCCCCTCCTCTCTCCATTTCTCTCTGTCCTATCCAACAATGACAACATCAATAACTACAACAATAAAACAACAAGGGCAACGAAAGGGGATAAATAAATAAATATAAAATAAAATTAAAAATTAAAAAAAAATTTAAAAAAGAAATGTATACTAAAAAAAAAAAAAAAAGAGAGAGAGAGGCAGAAGAGAGGCAGCATAAGCACCAAAATCATGGGAGACAGAAGCAGAGTGCAGAATCCCAAAAGGAGGTAAACAAAGGTGGAGCCTGGCATTTAGTTTCTTAAAATGCAGCTCCAGGACTACGTGAAATTTTGTTACCAAAACAGATGTCAGATGATCTCATCCATTACCTGAGAGGGAAAAGGAGAAAGGAAAGAGCACTATGGGATGATTCCACTCAGAAGTGGAATACAGAGGATCGAAACACAGGAACTTGAAGGAAAAAAAAAAAAAGATAATATAGTCAGACCATAACTATGATCTTTTTTCTTACAGGGCTCTTTTTTTATTATGATTTTTATTTATAAAAAGGAAACACTGGCAAAAACCATAGGATAAGAGGGGTGCAACTCTACACAATTCCCACCACTAGAACTCTGTATCACATCCCCTACCCTGATATAGTTTTCCTATTCTTGGAGAACTGCGGTGTTTACTATTGTAGGCTGGAGGGGAGAGGAGGAGGAAGAGGCAAAAAACTTTGCTGGTGGGAGTGGTGTGGAATTATACCCCCTATTTATCTAACCTTGTAAATAACTATTAAAATCACTAATAAAAAAGTTACTCAGCAACTTTAAAAAAGAAGAAGAAGAATGTTTAGATGCAGAGAAGTGGCTCAGTGGAGGCGGGGAGGGAGAAGGTTGGGGGGAGTGGGTGAAACTCTGGTGCAAGATGATAGAAAAGGGTCTAAGTTGGAGGTGAAACTGTTTCACAGGCACATATCACAGGGAGATGAGGAATTGAACCTATGTGTCAATGACTGTACTATAAACCATTATGCCCTCAATAAAATGAGAAAAGAAAAGATGTCTGGGTTCCCACATACACTTTAGGGGCTAATCCCCAGATTTAATTTCACTTGACTCCCTGCACTCAGAGATTCTTTTTTTTTTTTTACTGTTTATTTATTTATTCCTTTTTGTTGCCCTTGTTTTATTGTTGTAGTTATTATTGATGTTGTTATTGATGTCGTTGTTGAATAGGACAGAGAGAAATGGGAGAGAGGAGAGGAAGACAGAGAGGGGAGAGAATGATAGACACCTGCAGACCTGCTTCACTGCTTGTGAAGCAACTCCCCTGCAGGTGGGGAGCAGGGTAGTTGAACCAGGATCCTTAACTCGGATCCTTGAGCTATGTGCCACCTGCGCTTAACCCGCTGAGCTAATGCCCAACTCACCAGAGATTCTTATGTACACTACAGCTCATTCGAGGTAGAGGGGGAAAAAAATCTCTGAAAATAGCGATTATGCTTTTTTTCTAAATATACTGAGATCAAATACACATATCATAAAACTTAACAACTTTATCTTTAAATGTACATTTTACAAGTGTTAAGTCTATTTACACTGTTATGCAACCAAGATGTGGAACTTTCCATCTTACTCAAGTGAAACCTTACAACTATTATAGAATTGTACTCTTACTGTTTATTTATTCAGTGGCTTTGATCCAACTCTGTTAGCTCAGCTAGGTCCAGAGCTGATAGGCAGGGAATGAAACACATGGGGGGGGGGGGAGATGCTGAGACTTGGGCTTATGGGGCTGGATTGGTTATCAAATATTTTAGAGTGTCAACTTGCACTTAGATTAACTTCAAAGTGAAAGTTCCAAGGGTCCACAGTGGAAATGGCTAATAAGAAGCAAACCTATATTAGAAGAAAAAATACTATCTGTGGTCTAGATTACTGTTCTGTATGTCAATATTTGGAATTTCCGTTTTACTTCTCCCACAGAAACTTGTCTTTCATTTGGAATCCTGTCTCACCTAAGGCTGAGGCTGAAACATATTTCACATCTGCCTGAGACAATGTTATGCAGGAACTCACTAGTACATATACCACTGCAGGAACACTTTTATGCACAGTGGCAAATGTACCACTATGTTGATCTGTTGTCATTTGATATTTATTGACAAGCCACAATATGCTAGACACTGAGATGTTTTTCTATTCAGAATTCAACATCCAGCATCAACCCAACCTAATGAATTACTCAATTCCAGGTCCAGGGTCAAGACATCTACAGGCTGGGGCTTCCTGAATGATTTTTTTTTTAATAGGTATTCTTCAGTCATCCCCCTTACAATTTCATGTTACAAGTTAGTTCTTTGGGGAGTTGAGAGGTAGCACAGCAGGTTAAGTGCATGGACCAGAGTAAGGATCCCGGTTCGAACCCCAGGCTCCCCACCTACAGAGAAGTCACTTCACAAGCAGTGAAGCAGGTCTGCAGGTGTCCATCTTTCTCTCCCCCTGTCTTTCCCTCCTCTCTCCATTTCTCTCTGTCCTATCTAACAATGACATCAATAGCAACAATAATAACTACAACAACAATAAAAAAAACAAAAAAAGGCAACAAAAGGGAAAATAAATAAAAAGTAAAAAAAATAACTTTTTAAAAAGTTAGTTCTTTGTTGTGAGGGTGAAGAAAGGTGATTTCATTTACTGAAATCATATGTAACTAGAAATTTTTCTTTATGTGCTCAGTTTCATAGTTACCCTTATTGCCTCCCACTAGAAGTGTAGCTTTAAAAAAAAATTAAAGCTAAGTAGGGGTGTGGGGGGTGGGGTAGACAGCATAATGGTTACACAAAGAGATTCTGATACCTGAGGCTCCGAGGTCCCAAGTTCAATCCCCTACACCACCATAAAGCCAGAGCTGAGCAGTGCTTTGGGAAAATAAAAAATAAAGCCATAAAACTTAGTTGTACGCACTGCTAAATGAATTTTCATTTATATATTACTTAAAGTTGCTTTTATAAGTTCTTAAATCTGAACTGTGTGTCATGATCAGCTGTCTCTGTCCTTTCTCCCTAAGGACCATTAACATCGACCTGCCTATAACCTCTAGAGGGACTCTGGCCTTCTGAAAGAGATTGCTACATGATACACAAAAGTCTTAAATAGAAGTGTGTCTAAAAAATCGGGATCTATTCATGAGTGAGTCCAATTCGAACACATACAGGAGGTTCTGTGAAAACAACACAGCTGTTGGCTGCTTTAAAATATGTTTTCCAGTATTCAGGCGATGGTACATCGTATTCTGTCAAAAACTGTGAAGCAAGGCAATAAATATGTATGCGGTGTACTATACTGTCTCCCGCAGGTTACTGTAATACGGTGATGATCACTGGTTTGTATTTTTAAATAGTTTGAACTGCATATTATGAGCATGAATTATTTTTAAAATTAATTATTTTAATAGAAAAGCCCATTTCCGGGAGTCGGGTGGTAGCGCAGCCGGTTAAGCGCACGTGGCACAAAGCGCAAGGACCGGCATAAGGATCCCGGTTCAAGCCCCTGGCTCCCCACCTGCAGGAGCGTCACTTCACAAGCCTTGAAGCCGGTCTGCAGGTGTCTATCCTTCTCTCCCTCTGTCTTCCCCTTCTCACATTTCTCTCTGTCCTATCCAACAACGACGACATCAGTAACAGCAACAATAATAACTACAATAAAACAACCAAGGCAACAAAAGGGAATAAATAAATAAACACTTTTAAAAAAAAGCTCATTTCCATCATTTTAAAGTTAATAATGGGGGTGGGGGAGAAAAAGAGCATAATGGTCATGTGAAGAGACTCTCATGGCTGAGGCTCCAAAATCCCAGGTTCAATCCCCTACACCACGATAAGCCAAAGCTAAGCAGTGTTCAGGTAAAAATAAATAAATAAACAAATAAAATTAATAATGAGATTGTCCACTTAGTGGATTCTTTAAGTCCAACTTTACATTGCAATAAATTAGAATTAAGTCATTTCCTAAGTAGCCTTACATTTTTTAACTCTCTCTCTTTTCTTTTTTTTTTTTTTTTTACCAGAACACTGCTCAGCTCTGGCTTATGGTGGTGTGGGGGATTAAACCTGGGACTTCAGAGCCTCAGACATGAGAGTCTGTCTGTATAACTATGAAGCTATCTACTCCCGCCCAGCACTATTACTTTTGTAATAAGCATTAATATTATAGTGTCCACAACATGTAGATTTTAGTGCCTGACAAGACATTGAAAATGTGATTTGAGGGGAGTCGGGCTGTAGCGCAGCGGGTTAAGCGCAGGTGGCACAAAGCACAAGGACCGGCATAAGGATCCCGGTTCGAACCCCGGCTCCCCACCTGCAGGGGAGTCGCTTCACAGGCGGTGAAGCAGGTCTGCAGGTGTCTATCTTTCTCTCCTCCTCTCTGTCTTCCCCTCCTGTCTCCATTTCTCTCTGTCCTATCCAACAACGACGGCAACAACAATAATAATAACTACAACAATAAAACAACAAGGGCAACAAAAGGGAATAAATAAATAAAATAAATATTTAAAAAAAAAAATAAAATGTGATTTGATTATGTTCAATTTGACTCCAAGTTAAGGAAAAAAAAAAAAAAAAACACTTGTACTGTTGATCCTAAATTGGATTACAAAGAATGTTTCTATAGGAGACACTTCATCATGAGGCATTTTGAATTTAAAATGGTCAGAGAGAGCAAAAAGTGCTGCTCATTTTATTTGAATGGGCTTAAACTCACATCATCATTTCACAACTGTCTGCTGCAGTTTCCTTTGTTAAAGTGTGAGCCCAGTGACAGAAACATCTGTCATACTGAGGGCTGCTTTCACTGTTCACCCAAGCCAGATACAGTCAAACAGCATTTAAGTCTTAACACAGACCAGAATACTGGAAATACAAAAATTTTCTTAAATAAAAATGGGGAGATAACATCAAGACACAGAAGTGAAAACATTCTCTTTTACTAGATCTTAAGCAGCAAATTTGTCCTCAAAAAAAATTTTTTTAATGCAAATGGGCCTCTGACGTATTAAGCAACAAAAGGAAGTTGTCACCAAGCCACAGGACTTTCTGAAACAAAGCATTTACCCCCTAAAAAAAAAAAAAAAAAGATTTGTTTGAAGAGAGAGAAAGATCCGAGTTCAGTCAGACCTGTGGCTTCAGGCACACAAGTCCTATGCTCCGCCAGCCGAGACACACCCCTGGCCACCATTTCCCCCTTTAAACGAAAAACTACTTTGAGGTCAAATATTATGTCTCCAAGTCAAGACAAACTGGAAAAGAAATGTATTAAATCTCAACAGTGTTAAATGATTTTCTCAAGGGCTATTGTCTTATAAGCCCGGAGTCTGTGTCCAACGGGGCCACGGGGGGGTTGGGGGGGTGGAAGAGTGAAGATGAGGATCAAAAACAAAATGGTGATTAAAAACAAATGTCTGAAGTCAGTTATTTTATACCGAGCAAAAACCGCATGGCTAGCTTGCCTTGGACAGTGCTCTGAAGACACGTTTGGCATGGCCCATCTCTGATATTTCAGGAATAAAGGCGACTCTGTGGTTTGTGGTTAGTGATTAAGGACCAAGTGAACTTGTTATGCATCTGGTACTGGGAGAGGACGTTTCACACTTGTAACAATGTCGTTATTATGCCTTCCACAATTAATTGACCTAAAATCCAGTGACTCTCCGATATATCTATTGGGTAATTAGAACTCTGAGGACCAACAAATAAAATGTGGAATTGACTTTCAGATCTTCAATGAAACGAATATTTACTGCTGCAATCTGCACAGAAAGCATTCCCTCTGAAATGGGCACAGCTGAGTTGAGACATTCTCAGAAACATCTGAGCCCTTCTCCAACGTTGGGATTGAAATATAAAAGCTGTGCTCCCCCTTCTAGGTGGGTCTCCACCTAAAGACAAACGGAACTCCTCACACAGAGCTTCTTGGAAAGTCTGCCTGACCTTGAGACCCATGACAGTGTGTGTGTGTGGGGGGGGGGAGAATTAGTGACCTGGTTTAGTGGCCAGTGGCTATAGATATCAGAGAATGTGACCGTTGTCAATGACCATGGCTGGAATCTGTCTATACCACACTGGAACAATCAATTTTGTAAATGATTGCAATAATCAAGGAAATTGCCTAATTTATAAATCCTTGCATACAGCATTTTAATGGATTCCTCCATTTTAATGCTGATGCCTTCAGAGCTCAATGAATTGTTGTCCTGGCTGTCATTACACAAAATGATAAAAACATTCCCACTCTGGAGGGGAAACCACATCTCATGGATATGCAGCTCTTCAACGCATAATCACTCATTAGTGACTTCTCTGAAAGTTTCCCACTGCTGAGCCTTGGGAAGAGCCCAGGGGGGGTGTGTGAATTTGTGTGGATAACCCTGCAACAATTCTGGAATGTGAACGAATCATTGTCCGCTGAGTTCTAACGCACTGTATGCGTCCCTCACCCCATCCCACCATCCCCACTCACCCCCAGTGCTGATGGCTGCACATTAAAATATTTTTTCTCTTTCTAACATGGGGTCTTTTTTTTTTTTAAATCACCAAGCCACAGTGAGTCAGCAGGCTTAGTCACTCTGGACCCTCAGATTGTGAATCACATAAGCACAGGGATTGGTAGATACCCTGAAACAAATGGAAGCCTCTGGTGTGACTCTTGCTAACAGGTGAATGTACAGACTCTACCTGAATGTCCCACCCCAGGCTGTACACTCACTCTTCCCCTCCGTCAGCCACACATAGATTGCTCTTCTCAGTGAAACCTTGGCCAATTGATTCCAGCCAATAGTGTGCTGTCAGTACTTTACTTACTGCTCAATCTCACTAACCTGACATTTATGGTGCACTGATTGGCCTCTGTCAGTGGGGCTGGTTGTAAATTCACTTTGAAAAGCTTTGTGTTAACAGCCTTCAACCAGGCTCCGAGAAGAGTACGAACAGGCAGTCTGACAATTGCTCGACCTCCTGCCCTTATTACAGTGAGTAAATCAGGGTTTGAGCCATTAGGCTGGAGCCTGGGGCCTACACAAAAAGGATTGACATGACGAAAGGTCAACCTCTGTCACACATGTGTAACAATTTGGATAATGGAATTCTGTAACTTATCTGCGCGAGGTGGCAAATGCTTACAAGGAAAAGTAGATTCAGCTCTGGCTTTGCTGGCTTTTATGCTAAGTAGCTAGCTGCGCTGGAGTCTGTATTTCTTGTGTAAATACACAAGGAATGTCTGAACTCGTGAAACCATGAAGTAGATCCGACTCTGAAAATGAAAGATAAAGAGCAAGGCAGTCTCATGGTGGTGGTTCCATGAACCGCATTCTTCGGAAAAGCAAAACCTTTTTTTTTCCTTCTGTCAGTGTATCGTATTGTTATCGTATCATATCCACCCTTCTGGGGAAGAGAGGCTTTTGGCACTCTGGACATAATGCCTCCAGCTGTGAGCAGCTTTTCATATTCAATCAAAAACAAATTTAAGACCTGAAGCATCACACTGCAGCTCTAAGTGGTTTCTGGTAACGGGAGAGATTTACTCAAATGATTAAAATAGCCTTAATTGACACAGTGGAATTCAAAGGCTCTCCAGGTGGAATGCTACCATAGACCAAAGACTCAGTTTCATCACATCACTTGCTGCTATACAGTGATTTTTTTTGTGTGGGGGGGAGAGGGGGCAGAGGGAGATGGTGGTAAGGGAGGAGGCCACAGGACACCAATTTCCTCTATGATTATGATTTGCTTTCTATTCCTGACTTTAAAGTGAGTATGGGAGGGGGGAGGGATGAAGGGTGGGAGATCATATGATGAAAGAGGGAAGCAGTTAGGGACCAAGAAATGTTTGTAAGTTATTCTCTTCACATGGAACAAAATGCTGTCAGTTAATAGAAACAATCTGTAAATAAGAAACTAAAGAAGAGAACCCGCAGACAGGGGCTACATATCAATAACTCTTCAATGGTATTTGCACTCAGAGAACTATGGTGTCATATTTGGATGCACTCTCACTAAAATGAGGACTTCCAAATGGTTTTATGGTATATATTTAAAACAGGGTTATATTTTGGACTTTGGGTACCCCAGGGTGGCACCGTGCTGGCTGATCCATCATTCAGAAGGGCCTGGACCTCTACAAAATCAACTTTAAATACTAAGTTTGGGTTTTATACACAATGCTGGAAGCCTTTCCAAGAGAGAGCAGATGGTTTTACAGTTTATATAAAACTATGAAGTGCTCATGCTCTGTCAAATGGGCACCACTATAAAAGACATCTTCAAATCAAATGAGGCAAGGCCAAAGAGAGACACCAGCTGCTAGTCTGCATAATTTAAAACATAGTAGTGATTTACTAGGGTTTAATTTTCTTAAGGAGAAATTACTTAGATTCCATGAAACTAACATACTCAAAATCAAGATGACAAGCAGTCTAGTCTATTAAATTACACATTACTAAGAAACACGATTTTACTCCAATAGGACTGTGTGACTGTCACATAATTCTCTTCCCTGGAGTCTATGAGGCAAACTGGACTATAACTGGGACAGATTTTCAAATGACTTCAATTTAGGTTTTAAATGATTTTAGTTTGATTATATACGATTGTTTTCAATATCTCACTATATACAAATGGGTATAGCACTATGCACAGCATGGGGTCATTTATAGAAACATAAAAGACATTTAAAATATGAAATC
This sequence comes from Erinaceus europaeus, assembly GCF_950295315.1. Classification (NCBI taxonomy): domain Eukaryota; kingdom Metazoa; phylum Chordata; class Mammalia; order Eulipotyphla; family Erinaceidae; genus Erinaceus; species Erinaceus europaeus. Next base: position 26,145,598 of record NC_080163.1, on the reverse strand, counting down.
AATTCACCCCCTCCCAGTGCCAATTACCTGTGATGGCTTTGAAATATAAGCATGTAGCAATGTGCAATATATTTTTAATATCAGTTTTCATTTAATATCTTTTGACCTAAGCTACAAGGTAATGATGAAAAATAGACTATTTGTTTAAAAGCAAAATTCTTATTTAATCTAAAATATGATGGCATAAAATCAAACCACATAAAGGACCACATTATGTTATCCCCTTTGCTTTTTTCTGAAGAAAAAATTACGAAGGCTTCCCACATAGTTCAAATGAAAACGAGACACTCAAATTCACTCAGGCAAAGAGAAGACAGGTTCTATTAAACTGAACCCCTTTCCAGTGCCTTGACTGTGGTTCTAACAAGCCACTACACTGTTTCAACTATTAGAATAATTTTTCTAGGGTGAAAACATGGGAGATTTATTTTGTCACTGTTGCTAAAATTCCTTGTGAAATCAGACTCTGAGTTGGAAGGCCTGAGTATAATACTAGCCTATCTATCTTAAACTATAACTGTCTTTCAAACTTCTGTACCTTATTCCAATAGGATTTTAAGTATACACTTGTGTACATTCCTCAGGCCCAGTCATATTAAGTTCTGATGTTAAGCAGAAAGGGGAAAACATGTGCAAGTAGATTAATTTATCTCAAGGGAAAAGGGTACATTAATAATTGAGATAATGTTTTTATAAATGTTGGAATCAAATGTGCCTTTTCAGTTATTAGGATAAAAATATCTCACTCTCATCAATAAGACCTAATTGCTGAGAGACTGTTTTCTTTGCAAAACACTGAGAAAGACTTTTCCCACAGTGCCTGAACAGTTAGAAAAAGATAACGCCTCCTAGTCTTGTTGAAATAAATGTATATCGCGAACTAGAGTGATTGCTGAACAAACCCTGTATTATTTTTACTTCAAACTTTCTGAATATATTAATTTTTGTAAAAGACATTAACTTCTGATCCAAAAAGAGCTGATCCAAAAATGAATAACTTGTTACATTCAAACTACAAATATATATCTTGGCTTAGTCCTTTAAAAAATAATTTCCCATAAACACCCCAAAATAGTCAAACCCTACTGAAGATAAGGGACTGATAATAAACTTTTAAAAATTGCTGTATTTTTAAGAATCAAGATATATATATATATATATATATATATATATATATATATGTATATGTATTACTAACTAAAAATGATGGCATATTTACAAACCAATCAAACGAGCTCTCCCTGGATAATACATGTTAAATATTAAGAAGCCCACTTTTCCATCCAAAGAAAACAAAGCTTTTGATAATTAAACAAAAGGAGTAACTAAGGTGAATCTGATTGTTTTTATAATAAGCCTCCATGTGTATAATAAAGCCCAACTGTACTAGAAACAATGAGCTGTAAACTGAAACAAAAATCCATCATCTACTTGGAAACAGTGACGGGAGAAGATTAGCAATCCATTTATTGTACTGAAATAAAGATAAGTAGCCTCAGTGAGATCCAGCAGGACCTGAGCACTGAACTCAAAATATAAAGACATTGCCTCATCAGCAAGTGACTTTAAAATATGTGAATAAAAGGAGCCATTACAGTTGGGTTTTTAAATAAATTAGTCCTGATTCAACTGCTTTTAATTTTTTTCCAAGATCTGCCTTATGTCGATCTGCTATTCTGGAAGATATCAAAAAGCTATGATCTTAAAAATAGTTAATTATTATATGAGTCATAAAATAATTATTGCCAAAATGTTTCTATAGACCTTCAGTGTGTCCTAATTACTGGTTCTTTCTAACAAAAATAATGTTTAAAAGTTTTCACAAAGAATTTAGATTTGAAAAAGAAGATAAAATGAAAGGAACAACCTAACATTTGAAATATTCTGTCATAAATGTGACTTAAAGCATGCTTTAAAATAAAAAATATACTCATATTTCATACAATAAAATAATGATACTAATAAAAACCTGAAACTTATTAAAAAATAAGTGGGGTTTTGCTCATTAATTTTTGTTTGCATTCCTTACTTTTTATTAGTAATTTACCAGATTAAAAAATCACAGGAACATAGCTCCACATGACATGTACTACCAAATATCTGTGCCCCCACACCTCCTTCAATAACTACCAGTTCCCAGAAAGTTAAAACAAGTATTTTCTCTTTCAAATGTACTCTGGCACTAAATTACCTGTCCCTTGTAAGTCACATTTTATATGTTTGCCCAGAAGAAAGATACATTTTGCAAGATGACAGTTTTATTGTTCCTTCTATATCTTAAGTGTATGTTATTCTAACTATTCATACAGATAATACAATAAAATAGGTAAATAATGTCTCAGTTTTAGAAGACTTGTAGATCATTCAAGCATGCACCCAGCAACACTTTGCTAACAACTGAGAATCAAATCAGTGCACCCCGCTACCACCCCAACAACTCAACTACTACATTCCCAAACAACAGGTAAAACTCACTTGCTATTTGCTGAAGAATCAACAACAGTAGGAAAAGTTGTCCAGTCTCTCTGCTACAAGAGAATTTTAACTTCATCAAGGTCAAGCCAAAGTACAAAAGAAGAGTCCATTGTTTTCAGTATTGAAACAGATCACTATTAAGGGGTCGCCTGTCAACATTCCTGCCATCCAAAGCCTTGCAGAAAAACAGCAACAAAAAACCAAGGAAATGTGGAATTGTTTCCAGGGTCCTGGCTTTGCATCCTGGCACTTGAAAGCAGATGGGCACTAACCGTGAGGCAGTAGGGAGCAGTGTAATAGTGTTCCAGCCTCCAGCCTTTAAACAGAGTGAATCCACCACTGAACATCTCTTTCACAACGCTCTCAGCAAAGCACTGCTGACCTTTAACTCAATGATATTAGAGCTCCTAATAACACCAACACAACATCAAAAGTGCCTGGCAGTGGTTTTAATAAACTTTAAACTGCACTGGAGGCTACAACTAATTAGTCAGGAACAAAAACCAACTCAAAAATATTTCAAAGCCAGATGCTTTGATTCTTCCCCACTTGTGAGTTTTTCCAATCCAAAAGCTTACTTTTAACCTGCCTCTAATGTACCAATGTGTGTTCTCCTGCCCTTATAAAATTTGTTTTTACAAAAGGACGTTATGGGAGTCAGGCAGTAGCACAGCAGGTTAAGCGCACGTGGCGCAAAGCAAAAGGACCCGTGTAAGGATTCCAGTTTGAGCCCCCAGCTACCCATCTGCAAGGGAGTTGCTTCACAGGCGGTGAAGCAGGTCTGCAAGTGTCTGTCTTTCTCTCCCCCCTCTCTGTCTTCCCCTCCTCTCTCCATTTCTCTCTGTCCTATCCAACAACAAGGGCAACAAAAGGGAATAAATAAATATTTAAAAAATTTAAAGAATTTAAAAAAACCACAAAAGGACATTATTTGCCAATAAAAAAAAATACCCACTGTTTCTTCCTCATTCAAGAACCTTATTCCAAAATGCTAAAAATTCACCATTGTTTTCTAACATCAGTTTAGCGGTGAAATGGAGCTACTTCAGTGTACAAGTGAGTCACTAGCAGGTGTATAGCCAATGGTCACTCTGTGGTCCTCTGGGACCACTGGGCTGTGAGCTCATATATTCAGCTCCTCCCCTACCCACAAAACCTTTGTGGAGGCAGGCCTCAGCACCCCAATGCCCATGGTCCTCGAAGAATCCTAGAGGTGGCCTGGCTGACTGATATGGGGTACTCAGCACAACTCTGAAAGAATTACTGAGTCCCAGGAGTTTTAGTGAGTGCCTGTGATATAGCTCAGAGTGGAGGGGTCACCCTGGGAGGCCACAGAGCCATTCAGGAGGGGCAGATGTAAGCAGACAAGGCCCACTAGCAGAGGCCAAGTCATCTTTGTCCTGGGCATTTGAAAAAGTCATTCCTCATTAGTCAAACTCACTTATATTGCCTAGCTAACCTCAGTGCAATCTACCTATTCTGGACACTCAAGTGTTTGGAATTTTATAAAGAACTCTCCCTAGGTGGGAGGTAGCTAGAGCTAGTAGACGTGTTACCTGCTTAAGATTCGTCTGTCCATCCTTGACTATAGGCCTCAAAAACCACCCCTAGAGTTCTGAGAGACTCTAAGTAAGGTTGATGCTCTTCACATAAGTGCCTCATTCTTCAAGAATTACATCAGGTAAGATTGCAGCACTGAAGCTTTATCATGGGTTGTCTAATACCAGAGTCAAAACTGACTTATACCAAAACATAGGAGTTTGTTTTCCTAAACTCTGATTTCCCATCCTGCACTCAGAGAAGCAGCTGACATGGGTGATTTCTAAGTCCCAGTGCAGTCGCCCACCTCTGGAAGCTGGGCAAGTCCTGAGACACTGTGACGGCCTCTCACATTCAGCAGCTACACAAAGGTTTCTCTCTCATAAGATGGACCTGGCTCTCCTCCCTCCAGTTTATACTGAAGCTTATTTTTGCCCAGGGAGCAGAAACATACTGGAAGACATTCTAACAGGACACCCAGCTCTAACTCCAGTACCCAATTTGCTCTGCTCTGTATTGACTGATTAAAGAAAAAAAAAAACTTTTAAAAAAAATCTGTCAAGATTCAAGGAATCCACAAAGGCAGAGTCCACCCTAGTTGGAATGGTAGCAGGCTGAGGTGATCCCATTTTCTGGAAACCTTCAGGCCCTGTTTTTCTGCCTTGCTCCAGGCTCCACACTACCTTATAGCACAAGTGTTGTGGGTTCCAGGTACTGCTCAAACAGGGAAGTGTAGTCTCCACCACCATAGGGAGAACAAGACAGGGGGCCCCAAGTCTGTCCCTGGTCAAAGGCCATACCCCAGAGGACTTACCTCCCAGAGATGCTGTGTGTTCCTCACGGCGCCCGCCTGCACCTTCTCTGGGGGTAGTAGCACGCCCTGGAAGGGCCCGATCCAGGTGCCCTGCTGGATCCGCTGTGCCGCGCAGATGCCATAGGCCAGGCCTGGCACAGTGCTGGTGCACAGGCACACCTCCCGTGGCAGGTCCCGCAGCCACTCTGGCAGCTCGGGCGGGGGCGCTGCGGCAGCGGCACTGCTGGTGCCCACAAGCCGGCGCAGGGAATGCAGGGGCCCATGCATGGGGCACTCACCATTGCGGTTGTCTGCGCACATGTCACAACCTGCGGGGAGACACGCGGGAGGGAGGGAAGGGAGAGGGTTAACCTGGCAGCAAGTTAACCTCCCACAAGTACCAGAAGCAACTGCACCCCCACTTGCCAGGGGAGCCCTCTTCCAAGGTTTAGGGCTTAGGAGAACTTCCTGCCCCTGGGGCCTCACCCACCTCACCCTTGGGACTCAGCCACCTAAATCCACCTGGTATTGGACCTAGTTCCCCCAAAACGCCAGGATTTCTCTTCTCCTGGTCTCTATCGCTCCTTCTCCCTCCTGTCTCTATGTCCTCTAACCCCTTCCCTATATTCCCAAGGGTTCCTTATGGGATGTGTCAATGTTTGTTTATTTGTCTGTCTCTGTCTCACACGCACGCATGCACGCACACATACACACACGCACACACACACAGTCCTACCTGTCTCTTGTCTGGTCTGATATATCATAGAGATTCTATACTGGCTGTTTTTACAATCACAGAAAAAATTTAAAAGTCATCAAGGTAGGTATATCACCTTTCTGGCATAGGGTGCTCTTCCCCATACCCCAAGAGTCCAGGTCAGAGGGCAGAGCTAGTGAACTGGAGTCCCTGGAGCCTAACCCCATACTGAGGAAGCATTTAGTGCCCAGAGCACCTCTTCTGGTAGGGGATAGGCTGGCTGTTGCTAATTTGAGGCGCCTGTGTTTGCATGTAAAGTCTTCCCAGAAGGCAATGTGGATGGTGAGAGGAATAGCTTATCTGAGCTGAGGATCAGTGAAATGGGTCTTTACAGCTTATGGTCCATGGAGAGGGCCCAGCCTCAGCCTCTATGCCAATCCTTTTTTTTTTTTCCTCCAGGGTTATTGCTGGGCTCTGTGCCTGCACCATGAATCCACCGCTCCTGGAGGCCATTTTTCCCCCTTTTTGTTGCCCTAGTTGTTGCAGCCTCGTTGTGGTTATTATTGCCATTGTTGTTGTTGTTGGATAGGACAGAGAGAAATGGAGAGAGGAGGGGAAGACAGAGAGAGAGGGGAGAGAAAGATAGACACCTGCAGAACTGCTTCACCGCCCGTGAAGCAACTCCCCTGAAGGTGGGGAGCTGGGGGCTCGAACCGGGATCCTTACGCCGGTCCCTGCGCTTTGCGCCACGTGCGCTTAACCCACTGTGCCACCGCCCGACTCCCCTCGATGCCAATCCTAAGGCAAAAGGTGATTATGCTGCCTTATAAACTAGGGGAGAACAATCCCCAAGCTTCTCTCCTTGATGTTCCCCAGAGCAGAGTCAACAGTATGGACAGCACGTGTCCCCTCCACTCAAACTGGGCAGACAGAGGCCAGGAGGCTGTGGGGAGCAGAGCCTGCGGTGACCACATTGTCGGCTGGCCTGCCCTCGGGGTTATTAATGGAGCTAGTGGAGCCACTGTGTCTGCGCCTGGCTCAGGGGGACCTGCCTCAGGGAGGCAGCCTGAGCAAAGACAACCCAGTGCAACTCAGCCTTCCTGGGGAGCCAGGAAACCCCAGCAGAAGGGCCTGTGACACTGGGACTGAGATGGTTAAGAGCTGGCCACGAGGCCAGGCTCCAGCACTAGGTGTATAGTGACCCTCTGGGGCTCTGGGCCCTGAACTTCACCTCAGTCACAGCCTGGCCTGGTGGCTCACCCTGGAGGTTCCCTTTCTGTGCTAAAATGTTCAAACCACCCAATAAAACTATGACCCTGTGAGTCATTAAAGGAGGAACCTTTGTCAGAGGGACACCCAGCTGCAAGTCAGGACCCTGAAGGACCCCTCCTTTCCATGTCTCCTCAGCAGGGCTGATGGGTGGCTCTGCTGAGGAGAATGAAGGCCTTTACCCCCCTCCATACCCTCCCACTCCCAGCTACCCCTCCACTCCACTCCTCCCAAGAGGGGTCATCCTGAGTAATACTCTTTTTTTCAATGAGTAGCTAGAGACACTTCCCTGGCAGAAAGGTCCTCACTCACCCAACAACAAAATGCCACAGAAACTTATGTCAGGTCCTATGTTTTACCCCAGAACATAGATGAAGGAGGTATTTCAGCCATGTCCACATGTCAATCCCCACCCCCAAGTACACAAACACATCAAATAAGCTCTTATTTATGAAAAACAAAAACCCACCTCAAGAACAAGAACAAAACAGACCCCCATTGTTAGTTACCAAGTGCCTACTATATGCCAGATACTTTGAACCAAAGCACCACCCAATTAGCTAAGTGATGGTTCCCATTTTGCAGATGAAGCAGTTGAGGCTGGTAAGCACTGTAACTTGACAATGGAGCAGAAGCTCGAAACTGAAGAAAGATTCACAGGCAGGTTGGGGGGGGGGTGACTGCAAAGCCTCTAAACCTAGAGGTCTAAGAAGACAAATGGAAGCCAGGAGAGTTTTTATGTCCAGACTCATAATTCAATCAATAGCAATGAAATATTTCAGGGGAGTAACTACACTGGGGCCACAGAAGTTGCTGTAGCATGACTGAACTACAGAGGTTTCATCACCTCTTGCTCATAGCCTGGTGTCTGGGGAGGTTGAATTAAGAGAATAGATAGGAAAGTAAATAGATACCGTCCATAATTTTGAATTTTAGTGTCTAACTTCAGAGATGGCCTTTCAGCACCTTCGCAAAATGGCTTGAAACAAATGATAACAAGCAAAGGCAATGTGCCCATGAAAATAAAAATAAATCACCCCAGAGAACTGCTCAACAGACTTTCCCTGCTTGGCTCAATGAAAGAAACAATGAGAAGTGTAGAATGCATTCCCTTAATCATCTATGCTTAAGGTTCTGGCAACTTGCAACATCTCTACTACAACACACAAGCTCACACCAGTTATGTGTCATCAAGTGGGGTATAAAAGTACCACTGCCCAATATTTGTAACTCAGCCTAAAACGATGGTTACTCCTTTCTCTAAGAAATCCATCAAAAAACCCTCTTCAATTCCTTAAGTCTTATTTGTATCCAAGAAGCAGTGGGGGTGGGGGTAGGGGTGGGGGAGGTGGCAGAATGTAATAGTAGCATTTGCAGAATGACAAACAGCTGCTTGAGGCTTCCTGCTAAGTAGTCTGACTACCTGCATGTTAGAAGCCCACAGTGGAGCAGACTACATCAACTGGTTTGAATTAGTTTGTCCCAACACCAGTCCTCTTAATTTATCAGACACTTCATGTTGTACTGAAGTGTTCTACCAGAAAAAAAAAAAAAAAGGCCCGATTACATCAAAAATACATGTTATAGTCTAAGTCTATTTTCTGATACACAAAACTTCAACTGCTGAAAATACCTGACTTCTGACTTATGTCTTAAAGTCTCAAAGGAGCTTGGGGATGTTGGAAACAAGTTAACTGACTGATGCCTGGGGGTTGACAAAAACATGGCACCAGTGGACACACATTCTAAGAGAGTGGCTTCTGGGTATGCCTTTTCTAAAAGGTTCCAGGAAAGGGCTTGAAGAAGCAGACTAGATATCTAAATTACACACATACACACACACACACACACACACACACACACACGTACTTTTCTGTATTTATTTTATGTACTTATATATTTATATATTATTTATATATCTATATATCTTTCTGTATTCATGTTATTTATACATACGTGTCATTTACACACATACACTAGATTAACACTTACAGCACTCCAGATCAAGCAATACATAATTCAGCTATCTGTCCGCATTCATGAGGAGTTCATAAAGTCATTGTATTTATAAAGTTCCTGCTTTCTTTTTAAATCCGGGTGAATTGTTTAAACAGCTCCATCATGATTCTTCATAAAGCGTTCACCTTAGCCCTGGGGAAATAATGTAAGCGCCTTACTCAGACTGGATCTGGTAAACGCTGGGGTCCCCCACAGGCACCTGCTCAGCTTTCTGACATCCCATCTGCCAGTCTAGAACAGGTGAGATCCAGAGGTTCCGTGCTGTCAGGCACTGGTGGGTAATGCAGGTGGATCAAGGGCACAGAAAGTTCAGCCACCCCCCCCCCACACACACACACACACATACACAGAGAGACTTCCCCCCACCCCCCAAGGCTCAAGGCTTCTGCACTGCACTGCACTCCAAAATGGGAATGGTAGGAATGGGACTAGTGAGCTGGGAGCTGCAAAGCCTGCCTCTCTGCCTGAGGGGGTGGAAACCCTTGGACCATAAATCCTCCCCTACCACCCTCTGAGGGTTTTGGCCCCTCAATCCCAAGGGATGTCAGTGCCCATAGATCCCAGCACAGAGGCACGACCCTAGGAGTGGGGAGTGCCACCTGCTGGTCACCTCCTGCACCCAGGAGCTCAGGGCAGGGAGCACAGGGAGGTGACCCTGCCAGCGGCTGGCACCTCCAGTACCCACGATCACCCCACTCCTGCCTCATCCTCCAGCCCATTCTCCCCCTGCCCACCCTGCATCTCTGCCTAGATAAGATACTGGGGCAACACCAGGGTGGGTAGCATCCACACCCTCCACCTTCTGAACTCTGAAGGCCTCACCCCACTTCCTCCACCGGGCTGAATTTCGGCACTCCTGGATGCTGAGGAGGCTCTAGAAACAGCTCCAAGCCTGGCAACCAGGAAGGGGGAATCCTTTATGGCTGAGCCCCACAATCCAGCAGCACCCAAGGAAACATTTTTGGGGGGAATATCTTTCTCCACCACCTCTCCAGAGTTTTCTAGATTCCCTGGAATCACAGAGGCGCTGGGCTTTTCCTGCCCAGCTCTGGCCGAGCAGTGGCCAAGACAAAAGGGGGAAGGAGGAGAGGTACATTTTACTTGTCTCCGGATGACTGTATTCATAAATTAAATGAAGAGCACCCATGTGTGAGGGCAGGGAATATTGCACTGAGTCCTGAGCTTAGATAAACCTCGGCGGCCCCTGGCCCAGCGAGGCCGCCACATACAATGCGGAGATGATGAATAGGAGGCGCTGGGAGATCGAAGCAGCCTGGCCGGCTCCACTCTCCCCTACCCAACTATAGGGCAATTAATTGTGGCTTGTCCCCTCATCCTTCATCTCCTGGTGGCACGCATCGATGGAGATTACTGCTGATGGACCATTTTATCACCTTAAATAAACAGTCGCCACCTCTTCTAACCTCAATCTAATATATGGCGCTATGTACGGGTTTTCAGGGCGCTAGATAAGGAATGATGTAAAATAGCTAAACCGTGTGTGTTTCTGAACGGGGCTATGCCTACAAGCACACACATACATAAAAGAAGAACAGTGAGAACGGAAAAGGGGAAAATATGTCAGGGAAGAGCACCTGCACGTGTGTGTGTGTGTGTGTGTGTGTGCGTGCACGCACACACACACACACACACACACACACTCACTCATTCACACACAGGATGCAGAGTCTCCCTCCCACCAGGGACCAAGTTCAATTTGGAAGTAGCTAGGAGCCTGTTGACAGCAGGAGGCAGGGGACAGAGCCCTTGGTGGCAGGACGACTCAGCAGGCAGGTCCTTGGGCCTGGGGGTTTCCCAAATAGGATCTGCACTTTCCAAGTGGGTGGAGTGAGACTACCCCGTGCACCCCCCTGCAGAAAATATTCTTCCCCTTTTATCTTCTTCCAGAATTTCCACTTTGGGTCCAGATTCCCTTCCAGGCACCGAGAACTCTCCCCTCTGGCAGGTGCCTCTTGCTTGCCTGCACCTGCTAGCACTGTTCTCAATACGGTTCTCTGGGGCGGGGGCGGGGCGGGTGAGGGGTGGGCAGCTCCTGCCTCCATAGAAAAGCCTCAGCCACATCCCAAAGAGAGACTGAGTGGAACTTAGCTCCGGCTTCCACCCATGTGCAAAGAAGGAATATCCCCAGTTGGCTCAGTGGAGACATCCCAGCATCCTTCCAACAAATGCAGAGGCCAGGCTCAACCAGACTCCACTTTCTGGAAAGCGCCCCAGCACCCCAAGCCCCGGGGGAGTAGCACCTATGCTCTATAATGGAACCAAGAAGAGAGGAAACTTGGCTTCAGGCGCCCCAATTAAATAAAAGCATTAAAACCAAAAGAAGAAAGCCACTCCACTACCACCCTCCACCCTTATGTCACAAGCCGTTCCACTGGACTTGGCAGAGATAAAAAAAAAAAAAAGAGGCAGTTAATACCTGGAGCTGCAGTGGGTGCACATGTCAATCACAGGATCCGCTGATACAGAGGACAGAGCTAGAGGACAGAAACATGCAGGGAGCACTTGTCTGGGCAGACCTGCCTAGCTGATACCCTTGGAAGATCCTTCTGTACAGAAGAGAACCATGGGACCTTCCCTCCGCCTTCACTGTGCATAGCTGCTGCTAAAAGTTTAAAGTGAAATGAAACTGCTTCACAGGTGCTAGTGGGCTGCTGGCTTGTGGCAAAAAATAAATAAATAAATAAATAAATAAATAAATAAAATAAAAAATTTAATTCCCCTGCCAGAAAGGAATAAAGTAAGGGGACCCCACTCTGCATTGTAAGAAAAAGGGGGAAAGACTCAGATCAAGGTAAGGAAAGGAAGCAGTACTTGTAATTTCATAACATCCTGGGAAAGAGAAAGATAGATAAATGAATAGGGGTTGCTCTAGCGGTGGTGGCTAGGAGTTGGGGGGGGGGTCTTGTTATCTTTCTCTAGCAAGAAACAAACACACCAATTTCCTCCCTGCCTAGGGGGGACAGCTTCCCTGCCCTTTGCATTTCTCGTTTTGTTTCCAGTCTCCAGTTGGATTAAAAGCATGTAGGTCTCACTTCATCTTTGTAAAACCCACCTGCCCCACCCCCATTTTAGAGGAGTGCCCATGCTTGCTGGAGAAGTTCCTGAGAGAAGGGAGACCTGTTCTACAGAGTCCATGGGCAGACAAGGCTTTCCACTTCCCTTCTCAACTGCCCTTTAAGTGAGAAAGAGCATAAAGTGGAACTCTGAGGAGACAATCGCACTTTCCCTTCTGTCTTTCCTCCTAGCACTTCACACACACCAAGGCAGTGCAGTCCACTCAAGAGGAGATACCACAAGATGCATGCAGAATAAAAAATAATAATTTAAACAAGCTATCATTCATTTCTTCTAGCCAGAAGAAAAAGGCACCTTGGCAATCAACTGATTCAACAGCCATATATTTACTGGGAACCTATTCCAATTCTTTGTCTAACTAGTTTAGGTTTTTCTCTAGTGGCAGTGCATTGAGCCTCAAGACTGCATAGCCCGCAGCATAGAGCTTTGTGGACTGCCTGGACCCTGGGGTGCGCTGCTGGTGTCTCTTCCAATACTAATTTAATTCAGACAGAAAAACTACAAACTGGATGAAGCACTCCCAGTCCACAATGACTACATGTCACGCAGTGATAAGAAATGCCTTTTCCAGAGCATTTTTAAAATTTCACATTTAAGAAGAATCATTTTGAAAACGGGAGTATACAAGACGTTGAGTAGGAGGTAAATGTTTTGAAATCCAAGATGACAACAATTCCATAAAACTTTCTGTAAACTAAAACGCAAGGATGTTCTTCGCTACAGACAAAATTAGAGCTGAGCCCATGATTTTAACTGGATGCTAACCCTCAAGCCCTAGAAAAGTTACTCTTTTTATTAGTAATAATTATCTCCAACGAAACAATTATCTCTAGACATCATGAAAATATTAGTATGCTGAAACCACTAGACTTGTATCCGGTATTTTTCATGAAGTAAATAGTTTTGAAGTAACTATAACCTGAAGTTATGTTGCTTTTACAACGAATTAAGAAGCTGACAGACAGACAGCGTTTCTGCAAGAGGGGCTGTGCTCAAAACATAACAATCATCAAAGTTTGTGATCAATACTCCTCGCTAGGCAGTTAGATGCAGGAGAAATGCAGAACCGAGCTCATCTCTCAAATGCTTTCCTCTGACTCTCAACCTGCCTTAATGTTCTTCCAAGAAATCTCTGGAAGTATACTTACCCGTGTCTCTAGCTTGTTAGGTGAACACACAACGCGTCTGAAGTTACTCAGAAATGATACTGAAAACTGTGACTCTAGGAACCAAAGCCAGAAAACAGACCTGATGTTTAATGAGGTATCTGACATCGACTTGGGGCCTGAGAGATAAAGATTCTTACATAAATGCCTGCCGTCCTGCTTGTTTAAAGTAAATCGACACGTGTGGCTGTGCCGGGCCGGCATGCATTTGCAGAATGAAGGACGCACGGAGAATGCGGGATCCGCAAAGAACGAACCTGTCCTGATGTCGGAATTCCCACCCCCACTTTATTATGCCTCTGGCTTTTCCCTTCCTTTTTCAGATAACTAATTATCAGACCTCAAAATGATGCCTGCCTGCAGAAACCAGACTGGCCCAGTGGCATCCAAAACCCCTACTCCCGCAGGCCTGGTTAGCCCCAGCTCCTGGCCGCCCCTTCCCCACCCGCCCACAATCTCAAGGTCTGATCGAGAACTGAAGTGTTCAACTTGGGAACTGGAGGAGAAAGATGGGAAAAACTAGCCCGGACTCCACTTTGAGGCCCTTCCTTACCAAGCTGTTCCCCCCGCTCAAGCTGGACGGACCCCGCCCCGGGACACCGTCCGCGGGCGCCACTGCTTTCCTGACTCGGGGTTGCCACTAAGGAAGGAAAGGGAGAGGAGGTAACCCCGAGGTGCCGCCCAGACTTTCTCCCGCCATCTCTAAACATCAGAAAAGAAACTTTTGCATGGCATCCAGGGAGGCGCGGGCCGGAACCTGGAGCAACCCCCCTGCCCGGCGCCGCCTCGTCCGACCCGCCTCCCTGCAGGCGCCCGACGGCGTCGGCCCGAGAGAGCGCGCGCGGCCCGGGCTACGTACGGTTGTTGGGGTCGCTGGTGTGCTGGTTGAGCGGGATGATCTCCATGCGCTGCTGGCCGTACAGGTAATAGTCCAGCTCCTCGGCGCTGCAGCGGAATCGCGGGCCGCTCCGGCCGTCTCCGCCGCCGCACTTGGCGGGCCCGGGGCCCGAGGCGGCGCCCAAGCAAAGGTCCTTGTGGGGCAACGGCTCGGCGGCCACGGCGGCGGCGGCCAGGGGCGAGAACACCGGCAGCTGCGCCACGGGCAGGGCGGACAGACCCGCCAGCGCGGCGGCGGCCGCGGCGGCAGCGGCAGCGGCGGCGCAGGAGGAGGCAGAGGAAGCCGCGGAGGAGGAGGAGGAAGAGGGAGCTGGGGCGGAGGCGGAGGACAGCGAGGCCGGCCGCGGGCGCAGGCTGTCGGGCGGAGGCTCAGCGCGCTCCGGGGGTGGCGGCGGCTGGAGAGCTTGCGGCGCGCCCAGGGGCCCCACGGCGCCGCCGCCCTTGAGCGGGCCGCCGCCGCCGCCGCCGTGCGGGAAGAGTTGCTGCCAGTGTTGCAGATAGGCGGGGTCCACTTTGAGGAAGGCCGAGCCACCGGGGTCTCCGGGCTTCAGCATGTCCGACGCCTCCAGCTGAGGGGGGCAGAGCACAGAGAGGACGGAGGGTGAGTGCGAGGCCGGCCCCGGGCCCGGCGCGCCCGGGAGCGCACGAGGCGGCCGCCGGGACCCCGGAGCCCTGGACTCCGGCTGCAGCGGCCGGGCTCGGCGGCACTCGCCGCCCAACTCCGCCGGGGCGCAAAGTTTCCTCCGCAGCCGCGGCGCCGAGCGGAGGGAGCTGAGCGCCCTGCCCGGCTCGAGGCGCCTCTGGCTGGAGCCGGGGTGAGGGCGCGCCCGGCGGAGCTCGGCCACAGCACGGAACCCCCGCCCCCGGCCAGCGCCCCAGCCGCCCCGAGCCGGAGTGGCGCAGCGCCTCAGCCCCCAGGGCCGCCGGCGCCAGGAGGCGGGACTGCCTCGCCCCCGCCCCCCCTCCCCCGCTCGCGCCCTCCAGCCTCCGGGCCCCCGGCCCCTGCCCCTCGGTCCCAGACCGGTCCAGTCCTACCTGGGAACCCGCGGGTGGGCGGGGGCTGCGGCCCGGGGAGCGCGCGGGAGAGTGAGCGCCGGGGCGAGCTACATGCCCCAGGCGGCGCGGGAGGTGCGCCCGGGCGCTCGCGCCGGCCCTGCCCTCCTCCGCGGCTGCGGCGGGGAGTGCGTCCTCGGAGTCCTCCGGGCGCGGGACGGAGCCCCGTGGGCTGCTCCGCTCGGCCGGCGCGTCCGGGCTCCGCGGCTCCACGCTCCGGCAGCCCCGCGTCTGGGCACGTGGGTTTTACGACAGCACAAAATACAAGTGTGTGTGGGTGGGGGGGGCGGAAGACCAAGAGGGACCAGAAGCGCTGAGGGGAGGGGAGGGAGGGGAGGGGAGCGGGAAGAAGGAAGTTTTAACCCGCTTGAACCCACCTCCTGCCTGAGACTCCCGCACAAATCCCCTCCTCGCTTTCCAGCTCACCTCCCGCCCACAGAAGCGCGCGCGCGAGCGCGCACACACACACACTTTTATTTATTTATTTATTTATTTATTTATTTATTTTGACGTGACGTCTCCCGCTCGCCCTCCACCTCCTGCCCGAGGGACCTTTGCTCTGCGCGGGCTCTGAGCCCCCAGCTCGTCCGCGGCGGCCACCGGGGCGCGTCTCCGTCGGGGCGGGCGCTGGTGTCTCGGCAAGCAGGGCCGAGTGCGGGAGCGGGTTTGCAATTCTTTCTTCCCGGCTCTACCTTCTCAGAAAGTTGTCTGGATGCCGGGCTCCCCACACTAGCTGGCCGCGCCACCTCTGACAAGTCCTGGCTGGGGGGGGGGGGGAGGGGCAGGAGTGGTGGGTGGGGGCCAGGGGGAGGCCAGGGCCAGCGTGCATTGGGCTGAGGAGAGCGGCTGGGAAGCTAGAGATCAGCCGGGGTGTCCAAAAAGCGGGTGTGAATCTGCATACACATACACACAGCCCCACCTGGGGTTCAGCTCATCCATTCTCAAGGGGTCGCTCCCCCTCCTTCTTGGGACCCGGAGGCGAGTATCCGGAGTTTCACCAGCGATGCAGCTGCGGCTGGACACCGGCGAGACTCATCTGCCTTTGGCTGCTCGGAGCTACCCCCGGGTTCGTGGCCCCCAAGACAATGTCCGGGGTGCAGCCTGGGAGCGCACCTACACTCTGCCAGGCCCCCCCCCTTTCTGATGCAGGGTGTCCCGTCCACGAATGAGGCGCCCTTGCGCAGCGTGTCCACGCGTTTTTGCACCTTTCAGTGCAGAAGGGCGCTGTGCCATCGGCCTTCGCTGCTGGGGAGTCCAGTCCGCACCTCCAGAGAAGCGTCCCCTCGGGCCAGACCGGCTGCCGCCACTCAGCAGGAGTGAGAGCCGCTCTTACCCGCCCTGGCCGGTTCCCTTCTTCTCACCGGATCGTTCCATCCGAGCCTGGGAACCGCGTTGCTCGGACTCCGTTCCGGCATCTCACGGGGGCGTCGCGGTGCATCAGATCCGGACGGAGCAGGACCGAATATGCTCTGGCTGGCGATACTGGGACAAGGCCGCCAGCCATCCTTGGGTCGATTGATGGTGCCAGTATAGGAGACGAACCCCACCCGGGCAAGCCCGTGGTGCTGCGGACCCGGCGCCCAAGCGGGAGGAGCCAAATCCAGGCCCGAGTCAGCCAGCGCCCCGTGGAGATGCCCAAAGGGACTGCGGGGCCGCGCGCTCACTTGTTCCCACCCTGCCCGGAGTCACTGTCCCACAGGAGAGTCGGGAGCACCCGAAATGCAGCTGCGGCACCCTCCACCCCTACTTTGTTTCCCAAGGTTTCAGACCCCAGAACTGGGCGTTCCAAGGAATCCTCCTAACATCTCCCCCTCTGTACCCCGGACATTAGCAGAGCTCGGGATTTGGGGACGTTAGTTGCAGCTGCCTCTGAGGCCTCAGGCCGCCCATATTCCGGGGAGCCCCGTGTCCCCTTAGCAGTGAGATTAACTGAGGACTTGGCGAGAGCCTTAGACGTGCAGGTGCCTCGACCCTGCCTGCCTCCTCCCTTTGTGGAAATGGCAGAGTCACTGTGCAGACAGGGACACAGAGGCTCAGGGACATTGGGCAGGTTGCATAATGCCGCGCTAGTAAGGAGTGGTGGGGGTTCAAACCCGGGGCCAGGGGGCGCCCAGTGGGTGACTGGGCTGGGCATCTTCGGACCCCTATTCCCTGCGTCCCACTCTGCTTCTACTTGGGGTCCCCGACGGACCAGATGCGAGGACCGCCTACCAGAAAACGAGCACTTACACGGGGTCGGGGGTGGGGGTGGGGGTGTTGGAACCCCAGAATCATGACGCCTTAGATAGTCGCGAGGAGACCAGGGAGGGGTAAAGGGAGGTTCGCAAGGTCGGAAGCGCACACTGGGGCAGCCCCAGGCCCCAGCTGGGACCTTGAGCTCCAGGAGGCAGGGAGGGGAGAGGTTGGGAAGGGGTAGGCCTGCCAGGGAGCCCCAGTGCCTCCCCACCCCCACTAGATAGAGGTGGCCTGTGGCGCCACTCCCTGAGCTCCCAGTTCCTCTAGATTCCGCTGGACCAGAAACCTCCAAGCTTCCAGAATATAAGCCCCCTTGCAGTAAAGGCCTGGGTCCTTCTAACTCGTCCTACCTCTCCCCCTGTAGAGAGAGACCAGGGAAGCTCGTGGACTCCTCGCCCGGACCGCTTTGCCAGCGCCCATACCTTCCCACAAAGCCTTCGCTTTCCTTTTTTTTTTTTTTATTTTTTTCAGGGGAGAGCGCGAACGCAGTCCAATCGATGCGCGCATATTTGCTGGGAATTTGTTCCAGCGGAATAAATAAATTAGGAGTTAGAGCATACTCAGTGCAAACGAGGATGGGGGCGGGGAGGGGGACACAGTGGTGTTTTTCTTCATTGATTAATGACCTCTAAAATAAAACAAGTGGGAAAGAGGAGCCGGGGTCGATAAATTAACTACCCAAATTCATCATTTTCTCAGACCATTTCCACCGTCCCCTGAAAAGGATCCCATAGTCTCCCTTGCTGGGCGGGGCAGAAGGGAGCGTGACCAGCGGCTGTGGGGCTCAGACGGATAGACCCCAGATCTGATTTCGTTTGACAGACATCGTAAACAAATTGTCTTTTATATTACTGTCTCCCTCTTTTTCCCCCCTGGTGGAGGGAGGGAGAAGCAATGGTCGGCCTCTAATAAGGAAGTCAGCGGCTCCTCTCCCTGCCCTCAGTGCCCAGCTCCCTCCTAGGTTTAAGGTCATGCGTGGCTGGGTTAATAATTCATTAATATAGACATTTATTCAGAAGGGGTCTATGAGATCCACTCTGCTGGCCTCCTCTCGGAGATTTATTTTCCCAGGGAAATGGATTGAGGGAGGAGGGGGTGAGAAGTTGAATGGGAGGGGGGAGGGGGCTGTGGGGGTGGGCGGTAATAAAAGGAAAATGGATAAAGAGAGGCTGAGCACAGACTGGAAGACTCTGTTAAGTCAAACAAGTGGAGAGATCCCCCTAAACCACGCCATCGGGACGTTGGTTGAAATTGTGGCTCAGAACCCTAGCAAATACTTAGCAGGTGTGATACCCTGGGTTCAAGCCTCTCTCCCAAACCACCCCTGGAGATGGGGGTAGGAGCAGAAAGAGTGCACGGACTTCTTCTACATCTGTTTACACACAGCCAGACGGCTTCTTTCCTCTAGACATTAGGACCTTGGGACCAGGGACCCCAGGACCTGAGAGTTCAGGCTTAAGCAGGAATCTCCCAGGAGAGAGAGACTACCTTCCCCTCCTCCCCCATCCCTGTCAGAGGAGCTAAGCAACTCACCCAGACCTGGAAGCTACAGGAACATCCATCAGTCATGGGCAACTTCTGAGTGACACTCCATACCCTTAGAAAGTAGATGGGGCATTCCAAAACAAAACACAACCTGAGTGAGTGCTTCACTTTTATATTGCAAGGAGGAGGGAGCAGAAAGTAAACCATGAGTAAGTCATTGGCAGATGGTAGTACTGCCACCTCTCCAGATTCAAAGGAGGTCTCGAAACTTTACATCAGGCTCAACCTGACGCTGTTGACTGGCTACGGAAGAAGGGCAAACGCTAGAAGAAGAAGATGGTAGTAAGTACCCTGGGGAGAAAAAAAACAGGAGAGTGCAATAGGTGGATGGACATGTCACAGGTCTACATGTACTGTTCTGAATATACAGGGAAGGTGAAGTGTGAATCAAAATTCAAAGCAATGCCAGTCTGTTCCTTGAGTGGGGCATTCCTTGCCCTGGCTTGGGCCAGGTACTAACACATCAAAGAGGTGCCCTGAAGAACCCCCACCTACGCTCAGCCCCAGGTGCTGGCCCATCCTCTCTACCAGTGAGCTATATTTATATTCCTGGCCTCCTAGTAGGCTTTCAGTACATCTGCTCACTCTGGGACTTTAGCTGAAGTTGCCCTGTTGTTGAATTTACTGGGACACATTGACTTAACCCCAAACTGCTGGAGTCTCGCTTTCTTCAGCCATGAGTAGTAGAAGAGGGATCAGTGTGACATTCAGTACTGGGCCTTTTTTTTTTCTTCTCTTAATGCAGTGCTAAGAGTCAAACCTGCAGCCTCATGTATGCATGAAACTCCCTCAACTGCCTTCCCAGCCCAATCCTTTCTTTGTAAAATATATTTTTAGAGAAGGGGAAAGGAGGATAGTCCAGGTTTGAACCCAGGCACCACATGGAAGTCCCTCCCTGTGGTGTGTCTCCTCAATCTAAAATTAAAACAAAAACTCAACTTAGAAGTAGTGAAGTCACCCATGCTTGGAGGAGGGAGGGGGAAAGGGGGAGGGGGAGACCTAAATACACAATAAGACCAGATCACTGTTACACCATCCACCATCCTTGAAGATTCTAACTTTGTCTCTGGGATTTTCACATGATGCCAAAGATGGAACCCAGACCCTCATGCATGAAAGGCATGAACTCTATCTGCCAAACCACCCTAGACTTTTTAAAAAAATATTTATTTATTTATTCCTTTTTGCTGCCCTTGTTGCTCTATTGTTGTAGTTGTTATTGTTGTTATTGATGTCATTGTTGTTGGATAGGACAGAGAGAAATGGAGAGGGGAGGGGAAGACAGACACCTGCAGACCTGCTTCACCGCCTGTGAAGCGACTCCCCTGCAGGTGGGGAGCCTGGACTCGAACCAGGATCCTTACGCTGTCTTTGTGCTCTGCGCCACATGCGCTTAACCCGCTGCTACCGCCCGACTCCCCTAGACTTTTTTTTTTTGAAGCAGCTACCAAAGTCTTTCCTCCTTCTCCACCACCTATTTACACCCCACCTCTGGAATTCAGTGAGTCTACAGTGTGTCATGTGTGTGAGGTATTGAGTAACAGTGCCATAGAGTATATGTCCCATGGCTTGTTTATCCAGTCATCTGCTGATGGGCATTTAGTCTGCTTTCACTCTCTGGCTATTGTGAATTGTACACCTGTGAACACAGGGGTGCATATGTCCTTTTGAATTAATAATTTTGTGTCCTTTAGATATATGCATAACAGTGGCATTCCTGGATCAGGAAGTGTTTCATTTCTGTTTGCTTTATTCTAATCTGCAGCTTAAAAAGATGAGATTGTGTCCTTCAGAACAAAATAGATGGATCTGAAGGTAGTTATTCCTAGTAAAGGAAGGAAGGAAGTGAAAGACGACAACTGGATGGTTTCACTCATATGTGGAATTAAAACACATGAACTTGTAAAGAAGGGAAGCAGGAGGAAGAGGAGGTGGAGGAGAAGGAGCTGCAGACTTTTGTGAGAACTGTGATTATTATCCTTGGGGACACTGAGCTTTGGTGATGAGTTTGGTATGGAACTACACCCTTGTGATCTTGTAAAAAGACTATTAAGGGGGTCAGGCAGTAGTGCAGTGGGTTAAGTGCACATGGCGTGAAGTGCAAGGACTGGCTAAGGATCCTGGTTCGAGCCCCTGGCTCCCCACCTGCAGGGGGGGTGCATCACAAGCAGTGAAGCAGGTCTGCAGGTGTCTTATCTTTCTCTCTTCCTCTCTGTCTTCCCCTCCTCTCTCCATTTCTCTCTGTCCTATCCAACAACAATGACATCAATAACAACAATAACAATAATAACCACAACAACAATGGAAAAAAAAAAAACAAGGGCAACAAAAGGGAAAAAATTAGCCTCCAGGAGCAGTGGATTCGTGGTGCAGGCACTGAGCCCCAGCAATAACCTTAAAGGCCAAAAAAGATGGTTCAAGCCCCCAGCTCCCCACCCGCTGGCAAGTTGCTTCACAAGCAGTGAAACAGGTCTACAGGTGTCTATCTCTCCCCTTCTCTATCTTCCCCTATTCTCTCTATTTCTCTCTGTCCTATCTAAAAACAGTGACATCAATAACAAAAAATAATAACTACAACAATAAAACAACAAGGGCAACAAAAGGGAAAATAACTTTAAAAAAAAGACTACTAAATCACTAATATAAATAAATAAGTATTGAGAAAGTTGGGGAGATAACATAATGGTTATGCAAAAGACTTTCATGCCTGAGGCACCAAGGTCCCTAGGTTCAATCCCAAGTACTACCATAAGCCAAAGCTAAACAGTGTTCTAGTATCTCTCTCTCTATCTCTCTCTCTCACTCAAAACAAATACATTTTTTCAAAAAGTGCTGAGAGGGCTAGGAAGACAGCATAATTAATATGAGAAAGCACTTTATACCTGAGACTCTGAGGTCTCAGGTTCAATTCTTAGCACCACCATAAGCCAGAACTGGGACTGGCTGCTGGTGCACCTAGTTGAGCACACATGCTACAATGTGCAAAGACCCAGGTTCAAGTCCCTACCCCCCACCTGCAGGGGGAAAACTTCATGAGTGGTAAAGCAGTGTTACAGATGTCTCTCTGTCTCTCTCCCTCTATCACCCCCTTCCCTCTTGATTTCTGGCTGTCTCTACCAAATAAAGATAATACCAAAAATTAAAAAGAGACAAACAGCCATAAGCCAGAGCTAAGCAGTCCTCTGGTCTTTCTCATTAAAACAATATAAATATATATATTTTAAGTACTGAGAAAGAAACCCCCATATCATTCATTTTGAGTTGAGCCCTTTGCAAGGCCACTACCCACCACCACCCATAGAAAGAATAAGAAGACAGAGGCTCTGGGGCCAAGCACTGCCAAGACCAGCTCACAGGAGGCAGAGCTGTTCCCTCAGATCGATGTGGATCCTCTCTGCTGTTCTGAGGCCTGTGGCAGCTCACCCACATGGGCCCCTTGTCACAGCTGCCTGGGGGAGGCTCGCTAGCTCCACACACTGTCAGGCCAAAGACAGCCTCTGGGGCCTAGGGTCCAAGCGCCTATTTCTGACCACACTCTTTCATCCTCTTCCAGGATCACCACAGATGGCACCTGTCCGCTTCCCTTGAAATACAGTCCTCTGGTGCTTTTCACCCTGGTCACCCAACAGCTGTCACTCAAACAATGCCTCCCTACCACTGGAGCCTGATTTGGGTTTGACCTATTGACCCAGGAGGAGAAAGACTCTGCTGGTCTATTACCAGCCTGGGGCCAGTTTTCCCAGGAAACCTGTCTTTTGGCTTCCAAGGACATCTGCTTTTATAATTTGCTGAGGCCGTGGTGAGTTGGAACCACAACTAGGCAGTTCTAATCCAGGACAAGATAAGCATGTAAATGTATAGCATGTCTGATTGCAGTGAGGAGCCAGGGCTAGGGACTCCGCATGTAGGGTGGGCAGTCAGGTGCCCAGAAATAGTCTGCAAGAGGCTGGATGACTTCCAGCAGCCCCATAAGAAAAGGAACCTAAGGCCTACTCCCCTGGAACAGCTTGAAGAACTGGACCCATCCTAGGTTCAATCCCCAGCACAACCTTAAGTGAGAATTGAGTACAGAATTTGTCTCTGGTACAGATAAATTAACAGGATCTATTTCCAGACTTCTTTGTGTAATGGGAAATGTTGTCTTTTAATGAAAGCAGAAGCACTGCACAGGCTGCTGGAAAAACCTGTCAGAGACCCAGTATCCTCTTAAATTTTCAGGACCTGAAACAAGAGCTCAGAAGTAGAAGGCATCACTCTGGACTGTGAATGATCAGGCAATGCTGCCTAAACAAGAGGATTACTTATTTGATGAGGGTCTGGGTAGGGGTGCACCTGGTACAGCACACAAATTACAATGCTCAAACACCTAGATTCAAGGCTCCAGTCCCCATCTTTAGGGGAGGAGCTTAATGGGTAGTAAAGCAGGGCTGCAGGTGTCTCTGTTTCTCTTCTATCTCCTTCTTCCCTCTTGATGTCTCTATACATAAATACACTGATAGGATTATCAATCAATAAATAGGTGCAATAGAAATACTACTGAGGACTTGAGGTTGATGTCATCAGCACAGAAGAAATCACACCAGACTGTGACATGATAAACTGGGCAGTGCCTTTTCCTGGCTTTGGATGGCCTGGGCTATACTTTTTCTGTTCTTTTTAAATGGTAGAGGACTGTGCAAAAAAAAAAAAAAGTAAATATAAGCATACATATATAAAGCTGAGAGAAAATGGAAACCCATCTTCAAGATTCTTTTGAAAGACAAATCTACAATAAAAAATATATTTTACACAGACAGGTCCAGTTCCCAAGTATTCTTACAAAGTATGGTTAATTCCTCTTCAAAAGAAAGGGGGAAAAAAAGGAAACAACAAGATCCTTAGAACTCAAAAAAATAAAAGAAGTCATCTTTTTTTCCTAGACTAGCCTGCCAGATTTTAAATAGAACTAGCAAGAAAAAGGGCTATTCATGATCACAAGTATGTTCTCAGTCCATTTTTACAATGCAGTAATTGACGAGCGACACTGGAACATTGATTGAAAAAAATAACATTTGGGCGATTCAGTAATGAACAATTTGACTTTTAAAAATATTGTTACGTTTGACCATGTTTCCTGGCATTTCCTCCTTGCCTGTCTATGTTGGCAAGCATCTTGCAATTGAAACATATGTTCTGGGTGGGGGGAGAGTGCGGTGGGGGGGAGATGTGTTTGATTTGGCAGCAACCTTATAGTTGAAGTATAGATTTCAAAATCAAATGTTCGCTCTGTGAACAAACAGCTTTGAACAGAAGCATTCCTAACAGTTGTTTCCTCAAGATAAACACTGGTCTTAGAGTCAGAAAAGCAGGCACTCATCTTCTCCCATCACTGTATTACTACTTCTCTGCAACCTACAAGACTGCTAATGGGTCAAAGATACAAACATTTTGTTGTTGTTTGTTTGTTTGTTTTAATGCAATCAGGAGCCAAGCAGTAGCACAGCCAGTTGAGTTACCATGTTCAAGAACATGGGTTCAAGCCCATAGCCCCCACTTGCTGGGGCAAGCTTAATGAGTAGTGAAGCAGTACTGCAGGTGTCTTTCCTCTCTCCTTCTCCATCCTGTCTCCTTGTTTTCCTCTGTGTCTATAGGGAAAAAAAGAAAAAAGGCCATCTAGCCAGGAAATCCTTGGATTCCCCCATAGCTAATATGGCCTTGATCTCTCTAGACCATCACTGGTCACTTCCATCAGGAACGTCATCATAAACCCTTTTGAAGGCCTCTCCAGGACCTTGCCCTCATTGTAGAGTAGCGATGGAAGGGATTTTCCCACGCTCCAAAGGGAGGCTGAGTCATCCTACTCTGCCACTTGAAGAAGACTGGTCGTGAAATGAGTGCAGCCTAGAATGTTCCCAGCTGTGACCATGAACTGTGAGCTCAGACTGATAGGGACTCAGATGTCACACAGGTTCCTGTGCTAATATGATATACATGGGCCCTGGGTGAGTTTGATGGAATAAACAGTTAATTTTATTAGTAGATTTTTTGGAAGCTACTCTCTGCTAAAGCTGGGAAGACAGCATAATGGTTGTGCAAAAGACTGGTTCCTATGGTGGCTCCTAGGTCCCAGATTCAATCACCTGGATCATTATAAGCCAGAATTGAGTAAAAAAAAAAAAAAAGAAAGAAAGAAAGAAAGAAAGAAAGAAAGAAAGAAAGAAAGAAACACCCACCTGCAGGGGGAAAACTGCACCAGTGGTGAAGCGGTGCTACAGGTGTCTCTTTCTCCCTCACTCTGTATTTCTCCCTCCCATCTTGATTTTTCTCTGTCTTTAGCCAATAAATAAATAAATCCCAAAAATAAAAAAAAACAACTCCAATACTTAAAATTGGTGACTTTAGGTGACCTGGATTTTTGTTTTATTGTTACCAGAGTTATCTTTGGAGCTCAGTACCTGCACAATGAATCCACTACTCCTGGAGGGCACTTTTTAAAACTTTTTTCTTTCTTTCATTTTACAGGACAGAGAAATTGAGAGGAATGAGGGAGATAGAGATAGAGAGAGGGAGAGAGAGAGACGGATACGTACACAGAGGGGAGGAGAGAGGGAGAGAGAGAGAGAAAGAGAGAGAGGGAGAGAGAGAGGGAGAGAGAGAGAGAGGGAGAGGGAGAGAGAGGGAGAGAGAGAGGGAAAGAAAGAGGGAGAGAGAGAGAGAGGGAGAGAGAGAGGGAAAGAAAGAGGGAGAGAGAGAGAGAGGGAGAGAAAGAGGGAGAGAGAGAGGGAGATGGAGAGAGAGAGACATGTACACAGAGGGGAGGAGAGAGAGGGAGAGAGAGAGAGAAAGAGGGAGAGAGGGAGAGAAAGAGAGAGAGGGAGAGAGAGAGAGGGAGAGAGAGAGATAGAGAAAGAGGGAGAGAGAGAGGGAGAGAGAGAGGGAGAGAGAGAGGGAGGGAGAGAGGGAGGGAGAGAGAGGGAGAGAGATACCTGCTTCACCACTTGTGAAGATTTTCCCCTGTAGGTGGACTGGAGGTTGAACCCAGGTCCTAGGGCACTGTAACATGTGCACTTGACCAGGTGCACTGCCACCTGGCCCCATGACCCTAGTTCCTTTAGATAACTGGAAAGCAAAATTTTATGCTGAAAACATCTATGTGTATGTATTCACCAGGATTACCGCTGCAGCTTAGTGCTTACTTGACACTTGCTCTCAGTGTCCCCCCCTCCCCCTCTGCTTTTTGGTAGAGGGGAGGGAGAGGAGAGAGAGAAGGAAAGAGCAAGACACCTACAGCACAGTTTTCCCCTTGCAGGTAGGAAAGGGGGGGGGGGGGCTTGAGCCCAGCATGGTCATGTATGCATTCAACCCGGCACCACCACCTGGCCCCTACCTCTGGATGCTTATAAATGACAACTCACAATCCAGCCTGCACTGAGTGTGTTGCCAGGACACTGAGCATGTTATCTCCAGAGCCTCTATGTCCTGTACCTGATATACTTGTTTCCTATGGCTTTAAGTAGATTTATGCCAATGTTTGGGCTGATCTCTATTTTTTCCATTAGGGTTTTGCTGGAACCTCACACCTGTTAGATTCCACTAATTCCAGCATTTTTTTTCTTTTTAAAAAACTTCTTCCAGGTAGAGGGTGAGAGACAAAGAGGGAGAGAGGGACAGAGAGAGGTAAGGAACCATAGCACTGGGGAGTCGGCCAGTAGTGCAGCGGGTTAAACACAGGTAGCACAAAGCACAAGGACTGGCATAAGGATCTCGGTTTGAGCCCCCGACTCCCCATCTGCATGGGGAGTTGCTTCACAAGTGGTGAAGCAGGTCTGCAGGTGTCTTTTTCTCCCCCTGTCTGTCTTCCCCTCCTCTCTCCATTTCTCTGTCTTATCCAATAACGACATCAATAACAACAACAATAATAACTACAACAATAAAAAAACAAGACACCTACTACTTAGCCCACAAAAAGGGAATAAATAAATAAATATTAAAAAAAAAAAAAAAAGAAAAAAGAAACCACAACACTGCTCCCCTACTCAGGTAGTAAGGCTCCTCTTCTGTACACAACACTGCTCCCCTACTCAGGTAGTAAGGCTCCTCTTCTGTATGGTGCTCGCACATGGTGGCTGGGGGCTGAAACTCAGGTCCTTAGACACAGCAAAATGTGTGTGCATTCTACTGGGTGAGCTAACCCCTGGCCTCTGGACTGATATTTTTAAATGCACATTTACTTGTTCTGGCAGAATATATATTCTCTCTTTGTAAGAAATAAAAAGATGACTATGAAATCAATAGTATGATTGAGAATATAAATATATTTTTTACACAGAAAGAAACACCTCAGGAGAAATCTATGCCCTTCAGCATTTATAACAAGTGGGCTAAGTAGTAGGTGTGTATCTTAATCATTAAGATTTGTCTTAGAGCTCATTAGTTCACTCAGCATATGCCATATGCCAATACAAGTACTGCTTGCCAGTAAAAAAAAAAAAAAAAAAAAAAAGGACTGGACCCTATAATCAAACAAATACTATTAACTAGAATTACTGAACAAAAAATAGAAAGCAATCCATAGACCTAACTTTTTCATGCATCATTTCATATGACACGTATTTTGCTATGGGTTACCTTTTTTTTAAATACTTATTTTATTTATTTATTCCCTTTTGTTGTCCTTGTTGTTTTATTGTTGTCGTTGTTGGATAGGACAGAGAGAAATGGAGAGAGGAGGGGAAGACAGAGAGGAGGAGAGAAAGATAGACACCTGCAGACCTGCTTCACCGCCTGTGAAGCGACTCCCCTGCAGGTGGGGAGCCGGGGTTCGAACCGGGATCTTTATGCCGGTCCTTGTGCTTTGCGCTACCTGTGCTTAACCCGCTGCGCTACAGCCCGACTCCCCTGGGTTACCTTTTAATGAGAACATTTATTTTTCTCTTTATTGTTTTAGCACCTAAGAATGCATTTCTGAATAACTCACTTCATTTCACCAGTTTTTGAAATTTATGAACAGAATCATGGGGCTGCGGAGACAGCATAGTGGTTATGCAAACAACTTTCATGCCTGAGGCTCTGAGGTCCCAGACTCAACTCCTAACAAACTATAAGTTAGAGCTGTGAAGTGCTCTGGCCTTTCTTTCTTTATTGTTTTCTTCCGTTCTCTATATGTCTCTGTCATTGAAATAAATAAATAGGGAAACACAAGGACCAGCTTAAGGATCACTGTTCAAGCCCCCCCCCCCTTCAGGGGGTCACTTCACAAGCTGTGAAGCATGTCTGCAGGTGTCTCTCTGTCTCTTCCCTCTTTATCTCGCCCTTCTCTCTTGATTTCTGTCTCTATCACATAAGTAAATAAAGATAATACAAAAAAAAAAAGATAGAAAGAAAGCAATGAAGGTTCAAGCATGAGGTCCTGAGTTTGACCAGCAGCATCACATGTGCCAGAGTGATACTCTGGTTTTCTCCTGCCCTCCCTTTCTTTCACTGATCAATAAATACATATGCAAAATACTTACATTAATTTGCACCCCCACAGCCAGGGAAGAAAGCTTTTGTTGTATGATAACCTGTTAACCCTTAGCACTGCTAGTTGAATGCATTTCTATTCATTTGGTAGCAAATTTGGGATGAGACTACATTTCTCTCACCCTTGAGCTGAGCATCGCCTTACATGGCGAGGGCTATTTAGGGATTTCTTTTTGTGTAGAATCTATGAGTGACTTTTGTATGACTTTTATCTTGGATGGCCTTATTTGTATATCTTGATTTGTTGCCCCTCCCCTGTCAATCCATTTCTAGGGTTCTTGTTATTGTTGTTAATTATGTGTTATTGTTGTTAATTATGGTGATATCTTTTCTGTTAATTTACATGTTCATTCTCTTTTTAAAAAAGATTTATTTTTTGAACTTTATTTTATCTGATAGAACAAAGAGGAATTGAGAGGAAGAGGGAGAAGGGAAAGAGAGGCAGAGACACTTGCAGCACTATTTCAACACTTGTGAAGCTTTCCTCCTGCAAGTGGGGACTGGGAGCTTGAACCTGGGTCCTTCTGCATGGTGATACATACACTTAACCACGTGCAACACCACTTGGCCAACATGTTCTTTCTCTACATGTAATTTTATGTTGATGTACATTTTCTGTCTTTTCTTTAAGTAGGAGTAAGCCTGAAGGGATAGCTCTATCTTGATGTCATGAATATATTCATCTATGTATATTTTTTCTTTAAAAATTATTGACAGGGGGGTCGGGCGGTGGCGCAGTGGGTTAAGTGCATGTGGCGCAAAGCGCAGGGACCGCCGTAAGGATCCCGGTTCGAGCCCCCGGCTCCCCACCTGCAGGGGAGTTGCTTCACAGGCGGTGAAGCAGGTCTGCAGGTGTCTATCTTTCTCTCCCCTTCTCTGTCTTCCCCTCCTCTCTCCATTTCTCTCTGTTCTATCCAACAACGAATTGTGTCAACAAGGGCAATAATAATAACCACAACAAAGCTACAACAAGGGCAACAAAAGGGGGAAAAATGGCCTCCAGGAGCGGTGGATTCATGGTACAGGCACCGAGCCCAGCAATAACCCTGGAGGAGGAAAAAATAAAAAATAAAAAAAAAATTATTGACAGGCGCAAGGAATTGAATTAGAATTCCGGTTCGAGCCCCCGCTCCCCACCTTCAGGGGAGTCGCTTCAAGTGGTGAAGCAGGTCTGCAGGTGTCTATCTTTTCTCCCTCTCTCTGTCTTCCCCTCCTCTCTCCATTTCTCTCTGTCCTATCTTACAACAACAACATCAATAACAACAATAATAACTACGACAACAATGAAAAACAACAAGGGCAACAAAAGGGAAAATAAATAAATACATAAATAAATATAAAAAATTAAATAAAAAATTATTGACAGGGCTGGGGAAATAGCATAATGGTTATGCAAAAAAACTTTCACACCCGAGGCTGAGTCCCAGGTTCAATCCAGCACCACCATAAACCAGAGCTGAGCAGTGCTTTGGTCAGTATCTCTCTCTCTCTCTCTTCCTTTCTCTCCCCACCCCACTCAACCATTCTCTCTGTATTTCTCTCATTAAAATGAATGAATAAATAAAATGTTTTTAAAAAATAAGTATTGATAAAAACCTTCTAAAAGTCAAGATAGAAAAAGGGGATTGAAGCTCCTCCCTGTTCAAAAACAGTTAAGAAACTAACAGGGGTTGGGCAGCGACACACCTGGTTGAGCAAACACATTACCACGCACAAGGACCCAAGTCCAAATCCTTGATGACTACAGGTAGGTGGAAGCTTCATGAGCAGTGAAGCAGACTACAAGGTGTCTATCTTTCTCTCTCCCTCTCTCCCTCCCCTCTCAATTACTCTTTGTCCTATCAAATAAAAAGGGGAAAAATAAATCGGACAAAATATAGGAGATAGTAGTGGTCAGAATACTTGGACATGAATCAATGAAGAACAAGGATTCCAGGGAGGTAGAAAGCAAATGAAATGAGTTTGATAATGTCCCTGGTCTGTTGCCTTATGTCAGCTTTCAGTTCGCCACTCCTCAAACGCATTCAGCTCTGCTCCTTGTCGCCTTTATATTTCAAAAATTTAGCTTAGAGACGCACCTGAAAATTTTTCCTGATTTTTTTTGTTTTGTTGTTCTCATTTCATAGCCTGATTTATTTAGCCATGTTTATGGTTCCAAAACATATCATCACACATAATGGCACAGGTGCCTCCTGATGTTTCTTCCCTTTGACTGGGGACAAGATGGGTCACCCTAGCCCCAAACTCTGAGCCAGAAGAATGCTTTCTGCTGCCCTAAGTACACGGAGCTCACTCTTCTATAATGTCCTGCTCAGATCACTGCATACCAAACCATACACCCCATTCATATCTATCTATCCTACTAAATCCTTCTGAGAAAAGAGAGTCTTTGACCCCAATTCTCCCCACATGGCACTCACACAGCCCTCTGGGCTTGCTGAACTAACCCCCTCCAAACTGTTCTTCCAATGAAGGAAGGAAAATTAACGGGTCCCGCCCTTCAAATGGAATGCCCCATAAAAATGATCACATCACCATTATTGCTTACAAATCTTCCCTATGGTTCAGTAATTCCCATTAAGACTGTCTAAGCACAAGCAAGAAATGTGTGGCCTATTTTCCCTCTTATAGGAAATGTCAGGGTGTTGGCAGAATGCACTCATATCTCACCCAGCAGTGGCGCTGTGACGTGGTAAATGAGGTCCATCGAGTGCAGTAATGACGTGGGAGAAATCTCAGTATCAAACATCATGTGATCTAATCGACACGGAGGAGCAACTTGGTCGGTCCCAGAAAGCCCCCAAATAATCTGAAAAAAAAAAATCACATTCATTTTGAGCCACTTGGTGTGCATAAATTCTACAAAGAATGCAGAGTTTGGAAAGTAGCATAAGCTACAGCAGCTCCGGAAATAACAGAGAAAGCTTTAGTTTATGAAACATACCAAATTTACACATTTTGGAGTCAATGGTGAGCAGACTTACATGATCAGGAGGGAAATTGGGCCCAGCTGGATGTTAGGGTGCTGGAGTGAAGTGGGGGCGTGGTGGTAGACCAGGGAGAATAGAAATCTAATGAAGGGACCCTGGCAGTGCCACACCTGGTTAAGCACAAACATTACAGTGCACAAGGACCCAGGTTCAAGCCTCCAAATGTGAGGGGTGAGGAAACCCTCAGGGGTCTCTGAGAAACTTCATTGGAGGGGCTGGGTGGTGGCGCACCTGGCTGAGCGCACATGTTACAATGCGCAAAGACCTGGATTCGAGCCCCCGTCCCTACTTACAGGGGGAATGCTTTGCGAGTGGTAAAGCAGTGCTGCAGGTGTCTCTCTGTTTCCCTCCCTATCATTCCCTTTCTTCTCGATTCAATAAATAAAGATAATAAATAAAGAAAAAGAAAAAGAAAACTTCATTGTACCTGCCCTTTCTATCAATTCTCTCATGAGGATTTCACCACAGGTAAAATATAACACACTGGTCCGGGCAGTGGTGCACCTGGTTGAGTGCAGGTGTTACCATGAGTGAGGACCCAGGTTCAAGCCCCACATCCCCATCTGAAGGGGGAAGTTGGAATCTTCAGGAGCAGTGAAGCAGGGCTGAAAATACTTCTCTTTCTCTCTCCCTCTTTATCTCCCCATCCCCCTCTCAATTTCTCTCTGTCCTATCAAATAAATATATACATACATCAATAAATATAACTCATAGATGTGCCTTGTGAAACCAGTATCACAAGGCAAGACCTTGAGTGGCTCTATATAATATTTTGTAGGTGGTTGCCAACGAGACGAGGTTCAAACTGAGTAGAAGGTGTGTCCCACCAAGTCATCAGCTGCGTTGTAAATAGGGGTGTTCATCAATAGGATTGGATGTGCATTTTATAAAATATGGTGGATATATATATATATATATATATATATATATATATATATATGGCATAGTTTGGTGTTTGGACCCTACAGAAGTCACATCACAAGGACCCAGGTTCAAGCCCTGCTCCCCACCTGCAGGGGGAACACTTTAGGAGCTGTGAAGTAGGAATACAGATTGGAAGGGAAGAAGTCAAGCTCTCACTATTTGCAGATGACATGATAGTATACATAGAAAAACCTAAATAATCCAGTAGAAAACTACTGGAAGTTATTAGGCAATATAGCAAGGTGTCAGGCTACAAAATCAATGTAAAAAAATCAGTGGCATTTCTTTATGCAAACACTAAATCTGAAGAAGAAGACATCCAGAAACCACTCCCATTTACTGTTTCAGCAAAATCAATAAAATACCTAGGAGTAAAGTTGACCAAAGAAGTGAAAGACTTGTATACTGAAAACTATGAGTTGCTACTCAAGGAAATAGAAACTGATACCAAGAAATGGAAATATATCCCATGCTCATGGATTGGAAGAATAAATATCATCAAAATGAATATTCTCCCCAGAGCCATATACAAATTTAATGCAATGCCCATGAAAGTTCCACCAAGCTTCTTTAAGAAAATAGAACAAACTCTACAATCATTTATCTGGAACCTGAAAACACCTAGAATTGCCAAAACCATCTTGAGGAAAAGAAACAGAAATGGAGGCATCACACTCCCAGATCTCAAACTATATTATAAAGCCATCATCATCAAAACAGCATGGTACTGGAACAAAAATAGGCATACAGACCAGTGGAACAGAATTGAGAGCCCAGAAATAAATCCCCACACCTATGAACATCTAATCTTTGATAAGGGGGCCCAAAGGATTAAATGGAAGAAGGAGGCTCTCTTCAATAAATGGTGCTGGGAAAACTGGGTTGAAACATGCAGAAGAATGATATTGAACCACTTTATCTCACCAGAAACAAAAATCAACTCCAGATGGATCAAAGACCTGGATGTTAGACCAGAAACAATCAAATACTTAGAGGAAAACATTGGTAAAACACTTTCACACTTACACCTCAAGGAATCTTTGATGAAATAAATCCAATTGCAAGAAAGACTAAAGCAGAAACAAACCAATGGGACTACATCAAATTGAAAAGCTTCTGCACATCCAAAGAAACTATTAAACAAACAAAGAGACCCCTCACAGAATGGGAGAAGATCTTCACATACCATACATCAGACAAGAAAATAATCACCAAAATATATAAAGAGCTCAGCAAACTTAGCACCAAAAAAGCAAATGACCCCATCCAAAAATAGGCAGAGGATATGAACAAAACATTCACCTCAGAGGAGATCCAAAAGCCTAACAAACATATGAAAAACTGCTCTAGGTCACTGATTGTCAGAGAAATGCAAATTAAGACAACATTGAGATACCACCTCACTGCTGTAAGAATGGCATACATCAAAAAGGACAGCAGCAACAAATGCTGGAGAGGCTGTGGGGACAGAGGAACCCTTTTGCATTGCTGGTGGAAATGTAAATTGGTCCAGCCTCTGTGGAGAGCAGTCTGGAAAACTCTCAGAAGGCTAGACATAAACCTTCCATATGATCCAGTAATTCCTCTCCTGGGGTTATACCCCAAGGACTCCATAACACCCAACCAAAAAGAGGTGTGTACTCCTATGTTCATAGCAGCACAATTCATAATAGCTGAAACCTGGAAGCAACCCAGGTGCCCAACAACAGATGAGTGGCCGAGAAAGCTGTGGTATATATACACAATGGAATACTATACAGCTATCAAGAACAATGAACCCACCTTCTCTGACCCATCTTGGACAGAGCTAGAAAGAATTATGTTAAGTGAGCTAAGTCAGGAAGATAAAGATGAGTATGGGATGATCCCACTCATCAACAGAAGTTGAGAAAGAAGATCTGAAAGGGAAACTAAAAGCAGGATCTGACTAAATTGAAAGTAGGGCACCAAAGTAAAAACCCTGTGGTGAGGGGTAGACATGCGGCTTCCTGGGCTGGTGGGTGGTGGGGGAGGGTGCGTGGGATGGGACACAGTGTTTTGGTGGTGGGAATGGTGTTTATGTACATTCCTAGTAAAGTGTAGTCATATAAATCACTAGTTAATTAATATGAGAGGGGGAAAATTAATTGTATGTCTTGAAGTTTTTAAAACACAGACTGAGTCTTTTTAATATATAGGCTGTGTATTTGATATGCGGACTCTCTCAAAAGCCTAGACCAAGTAGATCAGAAGCAACCAGTGGCACAGCTATATACAAAATACTGGGTACTATAAAGCAAACCCTAACAAAAGGACTTTTCAAAGTTAACCCAATTACCAAATAATGTGATGATAACCATAACTATCCATTGTCTTTTTGAACCCTAAGACAGCAAGAACCTCACATCTCCACTATAGAGCCCATATTTCCCCCAGTCCTGGAACCTTAGGATAGGGCCCACTTTCCCGCATGCCTCTCCCAATCCATATCAAATAATATTGCATCTGCCGATCGCAACCTAATCAACACAACTATTGCCACCTCAACATGCTTCAGCTCAGACTGTGTCCAGAGACTGCACATGTGGAATGACAACCCTTCAGCTTCATTACTCGGGTGAGACCTTTTCTTTCATAGTATTCTCTAATTCCATCCCAGGTGGATCACTTTCTAACAACGTCCCAAAACCTATAGACCAGGTTCTGTGAAAGAGAGCATATGTTCATACGTATCCATAAACTACTGCAAAATATATACCTGAAAGCAGAAGTACACTAGAGTTTGCAGTGAATACCCCCCTAACACTTCCTCTCCACTATTCCAACCTTTGGGTCCATGATTGATGAACAATTTGTTTGGCTTTGTATGTTAACTCTCTTTTCAGCCACCAGGTTCCAGATGCCACCAGGATGCCGGTCAGGCTTCTCTGGACTGAAGACCCCACCAATGTGTCCTGGAGCTCCGCTTCCCCAGAGACCCACCCTACTAGGGAAAGAGAGAGGCAGACTGGGAGTATGAACTGACCAGTCAACGTCCATGTCCAGCGGGGAAAGAATTACAGAAGCTAGACCTTCCACCCTCTGCAACCCACAACGACCCTGGGTCCATGCTCCTAGAGGTATAGAGAATGGGAAAGCTATCAGGGGAGGGGATGGGATATGGAGATTGGGTGGTGGGAATTGTGTGGAGTTGTACCCCTCCTACCCTATGGTTTTGTTAATTTATCCTTTCTTAAATAAAAAATAAATTAAAAAATTAATTAATTAATTAAAAAACAGAATTCTGAAATTAGGGGCCAGGCAGTGGCACACAGGTTAAGTGCTCACATTACAATGTGCAAGGACCCAGATTCAAGCCCCTGGTCTCCACCTGCAGGGGGAAAGCTTCACAAGTGGTAAAGTAGAGCTGTGGGTTCTCTCTGTCTCTATCCAATAATAAATAAAGATTTTTAAAAATATTTATTTATTTATTCCCTTTTGTTGCCCTTGTTGTAGTTATTATTGTTGTTATTACTGATATAAGTCATTGTTGGATAGGACAAAGAGAAATGGAGAGATGAGAGGAAAACAGAGAAGGGGAGAGAAAGGCACCTGCAGACCTGCTTCACTACTTCTGAAGTACCCCTGCAGACCTGCTTCATGGCCTCTGAAGCACCCCTCACCCCAAGATGGGAAGCCGGGGGGCTCGAACCGGTATCTTTACGCCAGTCCTTGCACTTTGCACCACCTGTGCTTAACCTGCTGTGCTACTGCCCGACTCCCAATAAAGATTTTTAGTATTTATCTATTCCCTTTTGTTGCCCTTGTTGTTTTATTGTGGTAGTTATTATTGATGTCGTCATTGCTGGATAGGACAGAGAGAAATGGAGAGAGGAGGGGAAGACAGGAGGAGAGAAAGATAGACACCTGCAGACCTGCTTCACTGCCTGTGAAGCGACTCCCCTGCAGATGGGGTTTCTGTGTCTCTTTTATAAGATAAATAAAGTCAGTCGTATTTTTTTGAAAAAAAGAGGGTTTTCAGGGAGTTGGGCGGTAGCGCAGTGGGTTAAGTGCACGTGGCGCAAAGAGCAAAGACCGGCATAAGGATCTTGGTTTGAGCCCGGGCTCTCCACCTGCATGGGAGTCGCTTTACAGGCGGTGAAGCAGGTCTGCAGGTGTCTATCTTTCTCTCCCCCTCTCTGTCTTCCCCTCCTCTCTCCATTTCTCTCTGTCCTATCTAACAGCGATGACATCAGTAACAACAACAATAATAACTTCAATGACAATAAAAAAAAAACAAGGACAACAAAAGGGGAAATAAATAAATAAATAAAAATTTCCAAAAAAAAAAAAGAGGGTTTTTGTATATATTTTAGCCAAGGTCATATTGGATTAGCATGATTCTAAATCAATGTTAGGGGCTCTTCTAAGAAGGTCATGTGGAGACTATTGAGGACAG
This sequence comes from Erinaceus europaeus, assembly GCF_950295315.1. Lineage (NCBI taxonomy): Eukaryota > Metazoa > Chordata > Mammalia > Eulipotyphla > Erinaceidae > Erinaceus > Erinaceus europaeus. The sequence goes on along the minus strand of NC_080163.1, from coordinate 26,108,982 downwards.
GGAATAGGTAAGGAGAACCAGAAACACAGATATTTTTCTGCACCATTATTTGCACACATGGGAAATGGGAAGTCGGACAACTTGAGCACGAAGGATACCTTTGCACACTGTGAGAGGAGTTTGGTGATTTCAACAGGCCTATGAGAAGCTGGCCCAGGTGTGACATAGATAAGGTTTAAGAGGAGGGGACATTCACACTGAGAGGCCTTTTGGAATATTTCTAGGCCCTCAGGGGCCCTTCCTCCAACCCAAGATTTCTCTTCACTTTAACTTCACTTCATCATGATTAAATTAAAAAGTTTAGAGCCTGCATACAAATCATGGGGTCTTATCTTACAATTCTTTTAAAAAGCCCTGTGAGGAACCCATATGGGAGGGAGCTGGGGAAGGCCCCAGTTACTCTCCCCTCCCCCAACAGAGACCAGGAAGAGGAAAGCCAAACTAGGATACAGACACAAGTTGGAGTGACTGCAGACACAAATGAAGGCATCAGGAAGAAACAAAGAGTCTCCCCTAGAATCTTCTAGGAGAGCACGACTCTTCTGACATCTTGACTTCAGATTTCTAGCCCTTGACTTGTGAGAGAATAAATTCCTTTTGTTTTAAACCACCCAGTCTGTGACACTTTATCATGGAAATGTGAGGAGACTGACAGAAGGGTCATAAAAGTGTCATGGTTATAGACAAGAAGCAATACATGACCACTGAAAGAAAGGAAAAAACTGAATGAATGACTCCTCAGCAGTAGAATGGCTGTGTGCTCTCTCCCCTGCTGCAGAGAAATCTCTCAGGAAGACCCAGCTCTGAAAGTGAAAGGCCATCAGAAATAATACCTTAAAGAACATTGTCAGGGGGCAGGCAATAGTAATTTTTTTTCATGGAGGTAACTATACTGGTTTGTAACACTTTTATTTTTTAATTGCATTTTTATATAGAGATAGAGGGAAATTGAGAGGTGAGGAGGAGGTACAGAGGGAAAGAGAGAAACACATGCAACCCTGTTTCACGACTTGTGAAGCTTTCTTCCTGGGTGAGAAAAACAGGCACAACTCTTTGAGTTGTATACATTACACTGCGCAAGAACCCAGGTTCAAGTCCCTGGTCCCCACCAGGAGGAGGAAGTTTTACAAGCAGTGAAACTGTGCTGTACATATCTCACTTTCTCTATCTCTCCCTTCCATCTCAATTTCTCTGTTTCTATTCAAAATAATTTAATTTTTTAAAAAATTATATTTGTATTTATTTATCATTGGAAAGAGACAGAGAGAAATTGAAAGGGGGAGGAGGAGGTTGAGAGGGAAAGAAGCAGAGACACCTGCAGCCCTGCTTCACCATTTGTCCCCACTGCAGGTAGGGACCAGGGATTTGAACCTGAGTCTTTGTGCACTATCATGTTTGCACTTAACCAAGTGCACTGTGCCTGGCCCCTCAAAATAAATGTTTAAAAAGTAGCATCCTCTGGGGATCCTTCTAAGTGAGATAGGTCAAATAGAGAAAGATAAAGACCATACTGTGTGATCTCATAAGTGGAAAATAAAGCCAATGAAGAAACAAAACAAAACTAAGAATTTTTGTTTAGACTCTTGAGATGCTTGTCTCAAAAACAGAAACAACAAAATACTGAATTCTTCCCATCCTAATAATCACCACACAACCTGTAAAATTCCTTCTCCAGCTTGAAGAACTGTTCTGAGTAGAAGAACCCTGTATTCATCCGACTTTGTCAAAGATTCTGACATGAGATTAGTTAGTGGTTGCCTGAGGAGAAGGGGTGGGGGTGGATAAAATGGGTCAAGGGGCGAGTCAGGAAGTAGTGCAGCGGGTTAAGCGCAGGTGGCACAAAGCGCAAGGACCGGGACACGGATCCCGGTTCGAGCCCCTAGCTTCCCCACCTGCAGGGGAGTCGCTTCACAAGCAGTGAAGCAGGTCTGCAGGTGTCTTATCTTTCTCTCCCCCTCTCTCTCTTCCCCCCCTCCATTTCTCTCTGCCCTATCTAACAATGATGACATCAAGAACAACAACAATCAAAAACAACAAGGGCAACAAAAAAGGGAATAAATAAATAAATATTAAAAAATATTACTATTCAAAGCTAAAGCAAAATACTCACCCCCCCCAAAAAAAAAAACAACAAATTTTCTTGTGCCCTGGAACAAGTCTTTTCTCTTTGTGAAGCCTGGCACTTTCTGTTTCAAGCAAGTAACAGCAAAACAGTCAAACAGTAGTAACAGGACTCTTACCATCCTAATATTCACCTTGCAAAATTCATTCTCCAACTTGCAGAACTGTTCTGAGGGCCAAGGCCAGGTAGCCCTTCTATTTTGTCCCACTTAGTTCCAGTTAGAATCCCAAAATAATGACTACTTTCAATTGTTCTATTTACTGTCTAAATAAGTTGTTCTATTTATTGTTTGATTTATTTAACAATGATTTACAAGATTATGAAATTATAGGTGTATAATTTCATACACACATATATACAACTCACCATCCCACCACCCCAATGCAGTTATTCTATTTATTTATTCCCTTTTGTTGCCCTTGTTGTTTTATTGTTCTAGTTATTATTGTTGTTAGTGATGTCGTTGTTATTGGATAGGACAGAGAGAAGTGGAGAGATGAGGGGAAGACAGAGAGGGGGAGAGAAAGACAGATACCTGCAGACCTGCTTCACCGCTTGTGAAGCGACTCCCCTGCAGGTGGAGAGCCAGAAGCTCAACCAGGATCCTTATGCTGGTCCTTGTGCTTTGAGCCACGTGCGCTTAACCCGCTGCAACCGCTTGACTCCTACAGTTATTTATTTATTTATTTTTTTAAAAAAGATTTAATGACAGTGAAAAAAAGGGAGAGGGAGAGAGAGAGAACCAGAAAATCACTCTGGCACATGTGATACCAGGACAAATTTGGGACCTCATACTTAGAGTCCAGTGTTTTAGTCACTGTACCAGCTACTCACTGCACTAATATAATTTTGTTGTTGTTGTTGTTTTTGCCTCCAGGGTTATCACTGGGGTTCAGTGCCTGCACTACCAATCACTGCTCCTGGAGGCCATTTTTTTTTTCATTTTATTGGATAGAACAGAGAGAAATTAATAGAAGAGTGGAGGGAAGAGAGAGAGAGAGAGACCTGCAGACCTGCTTCACTACTTGTGAAGCATCCCCCATGCAGGTGGGGAGCTGAGTCTTGAACCAGGATCCTTGTGCAGATCCTTGCTCGTCGTACTATGTGTGCTTAACCCAGTGCATTACTGCCTGACACCCGCACCTACACCCTTCCATGTAATTATTAATGGCTCCATCTTTCCTCTCACACACACAAAAGTACTCCAGACTTGACAATGAGTTACATAACCACCCGAGTTGAGGCATTCTCATGGCCACAGTACAGAAATGGTCCATCTTGCACACCTGAGCTCAGGGGAGAGGATGAGGAGGGTGCTGGCCATTTATCTACTGTTCACCTCTGAGGATAGAAAGTTGTTTAATGATTTGTGTCTTGATCCCATCTACCCAAATTGTTTATTTTCTGTACATTCATTCCAGTATAGCAGGAAAATAGAGTTGGCATGTAATATTGCATAATACTGTACAGTAAGTGTTGATGTGTTCAATAATTAAATAATTTGCCTTCTTAATGTCTTATATGATACAGAAACCTTTGTCTGTTACATGGATATTTTAGGCATTTGGGAGAAATTGGTTACAAATTTGGCATGAGGCTGGAATTCATTACAGTAAGACACATCTGAGAGAAGACTTTTTCATCATATTTGTTTACAACAATGTAGCTTCACACCTTAATAAATCTATATATAAATGCTATCTCAGCAACAGAATATAATCTTCCTCATTCATGAAAGCCTCTGACACATTTTCAAGAACCAATTAAAGGGATAAAAAGGGATGTCTAAGGAGCCGGGTGGTAGCGCAGTGGGTTAAGTGCACATGGCGCAAAGCGCAAGGACCTGCATAAGGATCCCGGTTCAAGCCCCCAGCTCCCCACCTGCAAGGGAGTCGCTTCACAAGCAGGTGTCTATCTTTCTCTCTCCCTCTCTGTCTTCCCCTCCTCTCTCCATTTCTGTCTGTCCTATCCAACAACAATGGCATCAACAACAACAATGATAATAACTACAACAATAAAACAACAAGGGCAACAAAAAAATTGACTACCAGGAGAGGCTGCACATCATAAAGGCAGGTATCAAGCCCTAGTGATAATCCTGGTTAACACACACACACACACACACAGCCGTATTAAAGGAATTAGGAAATACTACCAAGAAATTCCACTTTCTTTCTTCCTCCATCCTTTCCCCTTTCCCTTTCTTCTTTTCATCCAAGTGATCTCAAAGGAATCTGTTAATAAGTGAAATCTGATTTAAAAAATAACTAGATCTTTATAGAAAATTTATGGGGGCTAGTAAATAGTTATTCTTCTCTGATTTTATATCCCTACACCTGCCCCCCAATGTATGCTAGCTAGTAAATTCCTGGAACATTTTAAGCAATAACATACAAGATAGTAGAGAGTTTTATATGATTTCACACATAATCTTGACTGCCTAAATATAACTCTTTTTCTTTAGAATGCTGTAGTCATTTCATGCCACTGTGAGATTCTGACCATCTAATACTAAAAGCCCGTGATAAAACTATTCATTACCCACTATATTGGAATTTGTAATAAAATCCTCTAACACAACATAGACATAGCTAGCTGTTATGAGTTCTGGCAAAAATTATAATAGCTTGGTCTAGTCAGAATTTTTGTTCTTAGTGTTGTGATACTAGGTTAATTGTCATATAGAAAATACCTGCCATTTCCAGCAGCAAACACATAGTCCTCACAATCCAGTAACTCAACACCATTCTGGAGTTGAGAGCCAAGTCCCATATGAGATTCTAAAAAACTAAGGATCTCTTGTAGTGCCAAATAACCTAGGACACATAACTCAAATTTGGGGTCCTTATACTGTATTAATACATAATAAATCTCTACAACATAAACAAGTTACATACATGAGTCATCCATTCTATTTCTTTCTTTCTTTTTTACTTAAAAGAGACAGACAGAAATTGAGAGGGGTGGGGGAGATAGAAAGGAAAAGAGAAAAAAGACACCTGTGGCCGGGGCTGGGTGGTAGAGCACCTGGTTAAGCGCACATAGTGCAAAGGACAAGGACCCATGCAAGAATCCCCTTTCAAGCCCTGGCTTCCCATCTGGGGGGGAGGGGTCGCTTCACAAGCAGTGAAGCAGGTCTGTAGGTGTCTATCTTTCTCTCCTGCTCTGTCTTCCCCTCCTCTCTCCATTTCTCTCTGTCCTATCCAGCAGCAACAATGGAAAATAGATTGCCACCAGGAGCAGTGGATTCATAATGCAGGCACTGATGAGCCCCAGTGATAACCCTGGAGGAAAAAAAGTGGAGGCACCTGCAGCACTGCTTCATCCCTCATGAAGTATTCCCTCTTACGAGCAGAGACCAAGGGCTTGAACCCAGATCCTTGTTTTTGCCAATATGTGAACTTAACAGGGCACGCACTGCCTGATCCCTGAGTTGTTCATTCTAAACTCATCCAGATTTGTACCAAGAAGGGTTGCTGGCTAGCATGTGCTAGTAAGTTGATGCATTTCCCAAATAAACTTAAAATTTTAGTTAACCTCGTAATAACTCAATATAATGATTCTATTCTAGTTTTTGAACCATTAAATAGCTTACCTCTTGCTACTGTTGGGTTAGCAGGAAGTTCCTGATGCATTTATTACAGAAAAATACATCATGACTTTTTCCAACAACCCAATTCATTGAAGGACACAGCAACAGTAACATAGACTGTGTGTGGGGGGGTGAAAATCTTAAATTATTTGTGGCCTACTTGCAATATGCTAGAATCCACCATAGACTCTATGTGTGGACATGTATGTGAGATTTCATTTCCTACTCACCAAAATCTTGCAAATAAAGTGTACTGTTTAGGCTGCCAAAATAGTTCACTTGGATAGTGTGCTGCTTTGCCATGTGTGTGACCCAGGTTAAGCCTGGCCCTCACTGCATAGAAGGAAGTTTTGGTGCTGTTCTCCCTCTCCCTCTCCCTCTCCCTCTCCCTCTCCCTCTCCCTCTCCCTTTTCCTGTTTCTCAAAGCAAAAAGCTTATGGCTGTTCAGCACTAGGCCTTCAATTGAATTAGCAGTCACTGATAGGGCACCTACTAAGTGGTTGAACCCTCATGCACATAAAGCACTCCAATATGGAACACACCTTCAAGTTTATACCTACAGGCATTGCCTAAGAGAAAGCTGTATTTAGGGGCCAGGTGGTGGTACACTTGGTTAAGCGCACATAATACTACACAAGGATCCACACAAGGATCTGGGTTTGAGCTCCCCTTCCCCACCTGCAGGGAGTCTGCTTCACTAGCAGTGAAGTAGATCTGCAGGTCTCTCTCTCTCTCTTTACCTCCCCCTCCTCTCTCAATTTCTCTCTGTCCTGTCCAATAAAAAATGGAAAAAAATGGCCACCTGGAGCAGTAGATTCATAGTGCCAGCACCCAGCCCCATCGATAACCCTGGAGACAAAAAGGAAAAAAGAAAAAAAAAAGTTGTAATTCCATTCAAGGACAGTGGTTATTTATTTATTTATTTATTTTTAATTTTTTTATTTATAAAAAGGAAACATTGACCAAACCATAGGATAAGAGGGGTACAACTACACACAATTCCCACCACCAGAACTCTGTGGTGGGAATTGAACTCCCATCCCCTCCCCTGATAGCTATTCTTCAACCCTCTAGGAGTGTGGACCCAAGGTCATTGTGGGATGCAGAAGATATAAGGTCTGGCTTCTGTAATTGCTTCTCAGATGAACATGAGTATTGATAGGTCGATCCATACTCCCAGTCTGTCTCTCTCTTTCCCTAGTGGGACAGGGTTCTGGGGAAGTGGAGCTTTAGGACATATTCATGGGGTTGTCTGTCCAGAGAAGTCTGATAGGCATCATGCTAGCATGTGGAACCTGGTGGTTGAAGAGAGAGTCAACATACAAAGCCAAACAAATTGTTGACCAGTCATGGACCTAAAGGCTGGAATAGTGCAGATGAAAAGTTGGGGGGCCCTTCATTTTGTAGATAGCTAGTAGGCATATTTTAGTTATATTCCAAAGAGCCTGTGGCTACACCAGTGTTTTTTGTTTGTTTGTTTGTTTTTTTGCCTGAGTCTGAGATCTGATATGCAGGTGAGTCCCAATTATTGTCTGGGAAGGTGATGTCTGAAGGACCAGAAAGCTGGATCAGGGAAGAAAGTAGCTCCCAAATATGGGAAAGGTGTGTAAATATTGTTGACTATAAACCCCATCGCTTTGATGTGATCTGGGGCCCATATTCAGCTTAGGAGCCTATGTGACCTCTGCATCCCTGTAAATATGAGCTCACATTTTGTGGTCATAAGTAGGAACATTCCAAATGCCCCAATATCAGGACCCATCTTCCTCAGGTGTAGCATAGAGTATGTTGTCCAGCCTCCCTTCAGAGGATGGGACATTCTCTACCATTGTTGATCCAAGTTGAGGGCAAGGTCCTATGGGGGGGGGGGGAACAAAGGGGTCTATTGTGTTGTTCCTGATAGGAATGACTGATAACAATGGACAGAGGTATTTATTCGAGGTCTAGGCCCATCATGTCTGTTTGGGAATCTCAGGATTCCCTGAATAGGGCTCCAGCTGATGGGCTGGCCTGATAGTGACTAAAGAGTCATCGTTAAAGTGTGCCAGTCTCTTGCCCTTATTCAGCTTTTGAAGTCCTTGCTTTGCTAAGGTTAGCTTTGGAGTAAGTGAGAGAATTGTAATAGGAAGTAGGTGAAGAGGGTATCTAAGTCTAAGTGGACACTATTTCATTATGAACTTTTTACTGACTCACTACAGACTATTGTGTATTTTTGCTTTCAGGTATATATTTTGCCCTAATTTATGGAATATGAGAACATATATTCTATCTTACTGGACCTGGTCTATATCTAGGTTTTGGGATTTTGTTAGGAAGTGAACCACCTGGAATGGGATTAGAGAATCCTCTGAAAGGAAAGGTCTCACTCGAGTAATGAAGGTGAAGGGTTGACATTCCATGCTTGATGTCTCTGGACACAGTCTGAAGTGAAGCACGCTGAGATGGTACTCCTTGCAATGATTAGGTTGGGATTGGCGAATGGAATATCATTTGGTATGAATTGAGAGAAGCATGCAGGAAAGTGGGCCCTCCCCCTAGAGGTTCCAGGACTGGGGGAAATATAGCCTCTAAAGAGGAAGTGGGAGGATCCTGCTATCTTAGGGTTTAAGAAGAAAATAGATAGTTATTACTATAATCACATTATTTGGCAGTTGGGTTAACTTTGAAATATCCCCTTGTTAGGATTTGCTGTATCATACACAACATTGCCATAATTTATGTCCTTTGACATTATTTGTATATAGCTTTGCCACCGGTTGCTTCTGTTCTCCCTGGTCTAAGCTTTTAAGACAGTCAACATATCAAAGACTCAGCCTATGTATTAAAAAGACTCTGTCTGTGTTTTAAAAAATTTGAGACATTCAATCAATTTCCCCCCTCTCATATTAATTAAATAGTGATTTATATGACTACAAATTGATAGGAGTGTACATAAACACCATTCCCGTGTGGTTATTTCTTAAAGATCACATTGACCATTCTCACAGTAGCATGGAGATAGGAGTCTCTTCCATTTGGGGAGCCTGGTAGGATTTGAGGGGTGGGGTGTTCCAGACCAGATTACATGTAGTCAAGGCCCACAGAATTGGAGCATTCAGGCCATGTCTCCCTCCAATGCATCTAACGGTGGAAACTCAATCAGGTCCAGAAATGAATCAATTTCCTTTGCCTGTGTCCTTAAATTTGATGAATAGAGCCTTTGCTTAGTGCCACTGAAGCTGCTATTCATCTCCGTTAGCTGCTAAATAAAACGTTGTTCTTGGATGTAATTCTGGTGAATATGACTTGGGAGATTTTTCATTTAACTATGTAAGTCCAAATTATTCCCCAAGTGGTTCTATATTTGAGCTAATTTCGTTCCACGTGCTCCATATTTTTTTCCATGTTAAGAGACAGGAAGACCAGTCTTTCTTGTTGACTATGAAGAGGATAAACTCCCCTATCCCTATAAGGGCAATTTTTTAAAGCAGAGACAAAAAAGCTGAGAGACTGAATAAAACCACAGCACCAAAGCTTCCTTCAGTGCAGCCGAGGCCAGACTTGAACCTGGGTCTCACACATGGCAAAACAGCACATTTTCCAAGTGGCTAATTCACTGGCCCTTGAGTGCAAGTTTTTGTGACAAAATAGTTACAGTCATCCTCATCCTGCCTTTTGAAGTTCAGTTACCAGAACCAACATAAATTGGAGCTGATCAGTGCTTTGGTGTCTGTCTCTATCTTTCTCTTGTTCTTTCTGCATTTCTTTGTCAGTAAAAAAATTAAATACTAAAGGAGAATGCCTTTGGGGGTTGAGGAGAAAGCATAGGGGTAGTGAACCAGATGCCTTTGCATAAAGCCCCAGATGTCCCAGACTCAATGCCCAGCACCACGATATACCAGAAATAAATAATTCTCTAGTCTCTCATGAAAATTAATTATCTTTAAAAAAAGAAAGCAGCAAGATGTGTTTGTGGGCAATACAACATGATCATTGGGAAACAATTTTATACCCTTAGCCATATACAGTTTAAAGTGATGAAGACAGAGACAATGGAATTGAAATGAACAAATAATCTTTGTAAGCAGATAACAGCAATTTTGACTAGAAGTCAACAGAGCAGCTGAACCTTCTTTATATAATAGTTGAAAACAATGCAATCTTTTCTGGGTAAGATTTACCCATGACCATAAAATTAATCTATCAGATACATGCATAAAATATACATATTCAGGGAGTCGGGCTGTAGTGCAGCGGGTTAAGCGCAGGTGGCGCTAAGCTCAAGGACCGGCGTCAGGATCCCGGTTCCAGCCCCCGGCTCCCCACCTGCAGGCAGGTCCCTTCACAGGCGGTGAAGCAGGTCTGCAGGTGTCTGTCTTTCTCTCCCCCTCTCTGTCTTCCCCTCCTCTCTCCATTTCTCTCTGTCCTATCCAACAACAACGACATCAATAATAACTACAACAATAAAACAAGGGCAACAAAAGGGAATGAATAAATAAAATTTAAAAATATATATATACATATTCATACACACATACATACAATACATATACACATACACTTACATACACATAGATACTCTTTGCCTAAATTACTCTTTTTTTAATTTTTTTTTCTTTGTTCTTTCTTTTTTTTTTTTTTTATTTATTTAAGAAAGGATTAATTAACAAAACCATAGGGTAGGAGGGGTACAACTCCACACAATTCCCACCGCCCAATCTCCATATCCCACTCCCTCCCCCGATAGCTTTCCCATTCTCTATCCCTCTGGGAGCATGGACCCAGGGTCATTGAGGGTTGCAGAAGGTAGAAGGTCTGGCTTCTGTAATTGCTTCCTCGCTGAACATGGGCGTTGACTGGTCGGTCCATACTCCCAGTCTGCCTCTCTCTTTCCCTAGTAGGATGGGTCTCTGGGGAAGCTGAGCTCCAGGACACATTGGTGGTGTCTTCAATCCAGGGAAGTCTGGCCGGCATCCTGATGACACCTGGAACCTGGTGACTGAAAAGAGAGTTAACATACAAAGCCAAACAAATTGTTGAGCAATCATGGACCCAAAGCTTGGGAAAGTGGAGAGGAAGTATTAGGGAGGTACTCACTGCAAACTCTAGTATACTTCTGCTTTCTTACTTTGGTGCCATACTCCAAACTCAGTCAATTTCTGCTTTGCGTTTCTACTTCTTTTTTTTTTTTTTTTTACATGCATAACATTCCCCAGATTCCCATTTAGCAATACAACCCCCACTATTTCATTCATCATTTTTCATGGACCTGTATTCTCTGTATTCTCTGTATGTTCTTTCTTTCTTTATTCCCTTTTGCTGCCCTTGTTGTTTTATTGTTGTAGTTGTTGATGTTGTCATTGTTGGATAAGACAGAGAGAAATGGAGAGAGGAAGGGAAGACAGAGAGGGGGAGAGGTAGATAGACACCTACAGACCTGCTTCACCACCTGTGAAGTGACCCCCTGCAGGTGGGGAGCGGGGGGGGGGGGGGGGGGGGGGGGGCTCAAACCGGGATCCTTACGCTGGTCCTTGCGCTTTGCGCCACGTGCGCTTAACCCGCTAAATCACTCTTAAACTCCTGATTTTCTCCAGGATCAGATTCCTGTTTCCTAGGCTCCCTTTTTGTTTTGATGAATATGGCCTCCAATAGGTTTCAGAGGGGGAAGGGCAGCCAAAAAACTAGGTCTGTCTCTGGGATCACACTGGTTCAAGTGGAACTGGGTACTTTCCTCTCCTGGGATACCACTGTCAACTTGGGTCTTGCTCCCAGTTCTAAGGCCTGACACCCTGTCCTGCATTCCAGCTGAAACTGTAGCTTCCTCCTCTTCCTTGCTTGCTTAGACAGTGGGGGGTGGGATGGTGCTGGGAAAAAGTGCAGGGAAGGTAAAATAGTTTAGAACATTCATGCCTGGAAAGTGTTATTTTACAGTTCATCAATATGTTGGCTGGTAACACAGACTAGGCCGGAAATAATTTCCCTTCAGAATTTGGAGATATTCTTTTTATTTTTAAGTTTCCAATAGCAAAGCTGAGAAATCTAAAATTATTCTGATTCCCTGTATGATTTATATATTTTCAAGTTTGCACAATCTTCCTTCTATTTTGAAAGTTTTAAGAGGTATACTTTGATGTGGCTCACTTTTGACCTATGATACTGGACACTTAATGAGATTATGAAGTTGAGATTCATGGTCTACACTTCAGGGAACTTTTTGGAAAATTTTTTTATCTGTTTTAAAATTTATTTCTGAGGTGACTTTTTAAAATTAGTGAGTTAGGTGTTTTCCAAAATGACAAGATTTCAGGGATATATTTTCACACCCACACTTGCTATGTGTAAGCCACCACACCCTCTAACCAAAGTTCTGTGCCAGCCCACTCACAGCCAACTGCTCTTATAAAGCCCAAGAGACACTTTAGTTACTTTTTTTGGGGGGAGGTGGTGGTACAGTTCATTGACTTTAGTCATCTAGATTCCATGTATGAGTGAAAGACATCTGGTAGGTGTCTTTCACCTCTTTACTTATTCCATTTAGCATAATCACTCTGAGGTAACATTGCTTTACAAAACTATACATGTTTCTGATGTACAATGTCACACCTTTTCAAAAATATGTCCCATAGTACCAGTAATACCAACATCTATTCCCTCCTACCCCCCCCCCCCACAACACAGACACACACACCCTGCTGCCCACTCTACAATACACTGTGATAACCTCAGTTTTGGAGTCTGAACATACAGGTATGCCCGTATTTGACTTGAGTGAAATCAAGTACTTCCCTTTTATATAATACTCTTTAGCATTTGTACAGGACAAATTGGTGACAATAAATAGCTTTAGCCATTGTTTGTTTGAAAAGTTCTTTATCATTCTTTCATATCTGAGTTGTAATCTAGCTGGTTGAGTATTCTTGGTTGGAGGTCTCTTCCATTCAAGATTGTGACTCCGTCATGCCAGCCCTTCTGAACTTGAGAGTTTCTGTTGAGAAATAAATCAGCTGACAGTCTTATGGATACTCTCTTCTAGGTGAGTTTTTTATTTTTCTCTAGTTGCTTTTAGGATACCCCCCCCCCATCCTGGTCATTTTAATTAGTGTGACCTGATATGCATCTGTTTAAGTTCATTTTGTTTGGGGGATGTGAAGGCAATCTGACTGTGACATCTGTCACCCATTGATCACCGGGGTTGATATGGCTGATCTGGCTGGCTAGGTGGGTGTCCCCTTCCTCCCTCACTGCTCCACTTGTGTCCCTTCAGAAGCAACAAACTGCTCTTGGTCAGAGAGGAAAACTTGCCTGAATAGAGACAGACGGTTCTTTAGTCGAGGGTATATGAGTCTCTGTGCTCCCCTACTAGAACCTCCCGACAAGCTCTCAAGGTCCATTATGGAACTTCTTGAACATCCTCCAGAGCTATAATCTCTTCAGTTAAGAATTCTGTCTTAGCAACTACCAGACGGTTTCACTCATATGTGGAGATCTAGAGATCTTATTCACCTAAATTTGTCAAAAAACAAAACAAAACAAAAAACCCAGAAGCAAGCAAACTGTTTAGAAGACTTGCAACAACTCTGGTGGTTATCTTTGGGAAGTAAAGTGAGAGGGTGGGCATACAGAGCTTTGGTCCTGGGTGTGGTGTAGAACTGTACATGGTAATCTTATAATCTCGTAACATTAATTGTTGTAACAATTAATAACAACTAAAAATAACTTTAAGTGGTATAGAATAATAATCATAATAAAGAATTCTACGACAACAAAAGTAGGAACAATGGCTGCCAAGAGCAGTGGATTCATAGTGCAGGCACTGACCCCCAGAAATCACCCTCTCTTAGACTGGCAAGATATCTCAGCTGGCTAGAGTGCCTGTTTTATCATGTATATGATATGGGTTTGAGTCTAGCCTCCACCAACTTGCTACGATACCTCTCCTCCTCTCCCTAGGTCTCTTTTTCTATCTGGAAAAAAAAAAAGTAGGCTTAGAGCAGTGACACCCCAGTGATGAATAATAATAATGATGATACTTTTTCTCTTGAGGTCAGGAAATAGCTCACCCAGTAGAATGCACACTTTATCATGTGTGAGGACACAGGCTTGAGCCCTAGGTCAAAGGGGAAGTTTCAGAAGTGGAGCAGAGCTGTTGTATTTCTTCTTCCCTGTTTCTCTTGATCTATAAACAAAAACAAAAAATGTCTACTGGCGATGGTGGACTTGCACAGGTGTGAAGCTGAGTGAAGTCCATGTGGCAAAACAAGCGAACAAAAACAAACCGACAACTCCGTCCCTTTTCCTCTTCCACTTCTGGCACCCTTATGACATGAATTTGTTCTGTTTATTATTGTTTTTTTTTCCTCTCCAGGGTTATTGCTGGGCTCGGTGCCTGCACCATGAGTCCACCGCTCCTGGAGGCCATTTTCCCCCCTTTTTGTTGCCCTTGTTGTTGTAGCCTCGTTGTGGTTATTATTATTGCCATTGTTGATGTTGTTCGTTGTTGGATAGGACAGAGAGAAATGGAGAGAGGAGGGGAAGACAGAGAGGGGGAGAGAAAGATAGACACCTGCAGACCTGCTTCACCGCCTGTGAAGCGACTCCCCTGCAGATGGGGATCCGGGGGCTCGAACCGGGATCCTTACGCCAGTCCCTGTGCTCTGTGCCACATGTGCTTAACCCACTGCACCACCGCCCGAACCCCTTGTTATTATTTTTTATGTCTTAGTTTTGCTTGCTTGTTTGGCTTTGGGTTTTATTTATTTTTATTTTTAACTAATAGCATTAATTCCCCCGGGAGCAGTCTCTCTTAACTCTCTGAGCATATGATCTGGTTCTTTTCTTTTTTTTTCTTCCCTGCATTATCTATCACTTCTTTGAGTTGCTCTTTCTCTCTGCTGGTTTGCTTTTGTTTCTATCTTCAGAAAGATGTGACATCCCTCAGCTATCTGGAAATCCTTGTCTATCTGCTTATGTTTAACTGGAACAACTAGAAGCCTCACAGGAAGATTTGAGATGTTTAGGTTGGGCTTATCTATACTGAGCTTCACTGTAGCATGATCTTCCTGGGTTGTTTGTTAGAGAACTTTCGATATCATTTTCTTTAGATCTCTTCCCTAGGCCTGCTCAGTCTCCAGCTGAAATATTTTCCTCTCTGTGCCTAGAAGGTAAAGACTGATTTCCTGTGTTCTAAGAGTTAAACAGGAGGAACAGTCCAGGGTATGCATTCCATGCACACTTAGTTTCCCTGTTTTAATATAACAGCCCCACCCTCAGCCCTGCTTGACATCCTTCAGCCTCAGTTTACCTTCTGCAGGAAAGACCCCCTAATGCCCAGCCAGGTTTGGAAGAAGTCTGGTTCCCAGGGGAAAGGAAACAGGCAAGTGAGGAGTCTACCCACTTCATAATAGCCTCCTTCTATTTTACTCTTCTCTCCAAGCCTCCTCTAGGTCACTCCAGAAGTCCCTGCTACTGCAAATTGCCACGTTTTTCAGGGCTGTGCCTAGAAATCAGGTTGATTCTCTGATTTCTCCACTCCAAGTTAAGAATTTGGCTTCCTGCATCTAAAGTTCCTCCTGCCCATCTGCTCTTCAAATCATAAAAATGCTGCTCTAATCTCAGCAGCATCCGCCTTGCCCTGGTGAGTTGACCTTTTATTTGAAATCTCTTTGATGTCCTTTTCATGGTGTTTTAGGCGGGAGCAGAAATAGACAAGTGTGTGCAATCTGTCCTATCACCTGGGACGTTCTAGTGTGTGTGTGTGTGTGTGTGTGTGTGTGTGTGTGTGTGTGTGTGTGTGTGTGTGTGTGTGTTCCTACTCCATCATAAATATCTGTGCTCCTCAGAGGAAATGTGTAGTTCTAGATGATCATAGAGTGCAAACTACATATAGTCACATTCATCAGCTCTAGCAGACGTCTCTAGCAGACTATAGCTTATAGTTTTTGAAACTTCAAAGAAAGATGGGGGAGAGGAGGAAGGAAGCAAGTGCATTTTCATATAGTATACATAAAGTTATTAGTCCAGCTTCTTTGTGGAATAACAAAGGTTGTTTAATGTAAGACTGACAATTAGCAGCTGATTATTAATTCACAAATTGGCAGCTACTTTATATATATTATCCATAGGGGCAAATGACCCCAAGATTCAGGGAAGCTGAAAAAGAGGCATTAGGAGCAGAACCTAGGATGCCTTTAACAAGCATGAGAGAAGAAAGGAATGAAGGAAAGAAGGAAGGAAGGAAAGAACAAAGGAAAGAAGGAAGGAGAGCTCAGTTCCTGGGGGCTAACGTGCCAGTAAAAGAGGAAGTGATGAGGTTGGGTGGTCGCACATCTGTCAGAGTTCACAAGGATCCAGGTTCAAGCTCCCATTCTCTCCCCCTCTCTAGCTCCTACTTCACTTTCCAGTTTTCTCTGTCTCTAGCAAAACTAACTAACTAAATAAATAATCCTTTTTTAAAGAGAGAAAATGCAGTGAACATAGGAAAGTTCCAGGGACTGGAAGGCTAAGAGGCCATCAATGCTCAGGAAGTTACGGATCTTCTAGAACTCACAAAGTACAACTGACCAGTGCTCAAAATAGAATGAGCAGAGAAAGAAGAAATCTAGAAAGCGTGGGGAGAAAGAGAACTTAGCTTGGCCTGGTTAAAGAATGAAATGTCCTGGAACATATAACAGATGAAAAATATATAAGTAAATAAATAATAAATCACATGCACACACGCTGTCTGAACTATCGTTTTCTTCCAGCTGGGTTGTTACGAAAGTTATGATGCATTTTTGCACAGAAAAGTAAGTTATGACTTTTCCAACAGCCTGCCTGTCACTCACCATGATGAGGTCTCTTTCTATTTCCCTGAAGTATTTCTGAGCTCTGCACAAGTGCTGATGCCTGTGTTGTAGATAGGGACAGGCCGGGAGTGGGGGGAAGAATTCTGATTTGGATAGCATCTTACAGTCTTCTATTAGAAGGATTCTGATCAATTCCATCCAGAGAATGTATGTTGGGTAGCTAGTGTGACTTCAGATCTTCAGATGGCCAACAGCGACACTCTCACTTGAGGTTGTCTGTTCATTTATTTGTTGTACTAACATTATGGAGTGCCTACTTTGTGGCATGTGAACTAGGTGCCAGAGACACAAGAACAGGACTGTCATGCCATCTGTTAACAAGGCAACAATGGGGGGAGACATATGGATGGCTCTCCTGCTGGGTTGGAGAGTGGTTTTTCCAGAAACTTCTCTGTCAGTTCTCTGGAGAGGGAAGGAAGAGGCCCCTAGGGATGGAGCACTCCATTGGTTCCTGACTGTCTTTCCTTTGACTTCTTCCTAAATTGAGACGTACAGGATGGGTTACATTATTGCACTTACATGCCTTCTTTCACAACATATGTATTAGATCTAGTGTTACCTGATGGTGAGTGTGGTGTTTTGTTTTGTTTGGACAGAAAGACAAAGAGAGTAAAAGAGACCACACACCAAAGCTTCCTTCGATACAGTGGGGCCTGTGCTCGAACCTGGGTCATGCACAAAGAAAAGCAACACACTATCCAAGTGAGCTACTTCTCTAGCCTTTAGTAGGTGCTTTTTTTTTTTTATACCAAAAAGGTGTCTGGGTTGCTTTTCTTTTAAATATATATATATACATATATATTTAAATATTTATTCCCTTATTGCCTTTGTTGTTTTATTGTTGTTGTTATTGTCACTGTTGTTACTGATGTCATCATTGTTAGATAGGACAGAGAGAAATGGAGAGAGGAGGGGAAGACAGAGAGGGGGAGATAAAGATAGACACCTGCAGACCTGCTTCACTGTGAAGCAACTCCCCTACAGGTGGGGATCCAGGGACTAGAACTGAGATTCTTCTGCCAGTCCTTGCACTTTGCGCCACCTGCGCTTAACCCGCTGCGCTACCGCCTGACTCCCCTAAAAAATATTTGTATTTATTTATTATTGGATAAAGACAGAGAGAAATTGAGAGATAGGGGAGACAGGGAGACATCCTGCTTCAACACTCATGAAGCTTTCCCCTTGCAGGTGGGGAACAGGGGCTTGAACCAGTGTCCTTGTGTACTGTAATGTGTGTTCTTAACCAGGTGCCCCACCATTGGCCCCGTTTTTCTTAATTTGATGAGAGGGAAAGGAATAGAGCAGAGAGAATGAGAGAGAGAGAGAGGGGAAAGAAGAGAGAGAGAGACCAAAAGAGAGAGAGACCGAGAGACCGAGAGAGACCAGAGCACTTCTCAGTTCTGGCTTGTGGTGGTGCTGAAGATTGAACCTAGAACCTCAGAGTCTCAGGCATGAAAACCTTTTGCATAACGGTTATGCTGTTTCTCCTGCCCAAGTCCAGACTCTTATTACAATAAGAAAACTACACTTGTGAACTACATGGAAGAATGTTCTGGGTTCAGCAATACAGAACTGGAGGCACCAAGGCTGGACACAGCAGGAACTGGCTGTGTCTGAAGAGCCTGAACAGGTCCTTGCCAAGGAAAGGGCTCCCTAGAGAAAGCATGTGAAGTCCCATGTGCAAACCTGTCAATTTTCTATCTCTTAGGTATCACATGAGGCCCAGTCAGCAAAGGTGTAGCCCATGAAAGAAGTCCCACTTGCCAAGAAGGAATCCAGTGCAAAGCTGTACAACCCAAGCCCTCCCTCCCCAAGGTCCCGCAACTCCCTACACAGAAGGTGAGCCCCAAGGGAGGCTCAGCCAAGCACAGCAAATATGCCGGCCAGTCCTATAGTCACTGGCTATTTATAGACTACCGAAAAAAGAAAGATTGCCGTATGGTGGTTCTGTTCTGAAAATAAGTCGGAAATAGAATAGAAGGTATATTGGTGTCAGAATATAAAAGGGTTTTTTTGCTATGGCCTGTACAAGATGATTCCAGCCAAGAAAGTGCTGCTCCTCTGCAGGCTGGGAAAGCTTAGGGAGACCACAGAGGAATTGGCCCTGAGCTTACAATTTCAGAAGAATAAGGAAAGGGAGATAAGAGCCCAGGCTGGGATTTTGTCACCACTCAGGAGCACCAGAGCATAGGGAAAGAGAATGAAGAAGTCAACCTGGGGGCAGTGAAATAGGACATGTGCTAGGGCCAATAATAAGAATAATTACTGGGGGCCATGGGGTAGAAGAATGGGTTAAGGGTACATGGTACAAAGCACACTGACTATCATAAGGATCCAGGTTGGAGCCCCCAGTTCCCCACCTGCAGGAGGGTAGCTTCACAGACGATGGAGCAGGTCTGCAGGTGTTTATCTTCCTCTCCCCCTCTCTCTTCCCCTCCTCTCTTGATTTGTCTCTGTTCTATCAAACAACAATGATAGCAACAACAACAATAAACAACAAAGGCAACAAAAAGGAAAAAATAGCCTCCAGGAGCAGTGCATTCATGGTGCAGGCACGGAGCCCCAGTGATAACCATGGAGACAAAAAAAAAAAAAAAAGATTAATTACTACTGTGGTCCGGGAGATGGTGCAATGGATAAAGCAATGGACTCTCAAACATGAGGTCCTGAATTCAATCCCTGGCAGCACATGTGCCAGAGTGTTGTCTGGTTCCTTCTCTCTCTCCTCCTATCTTTCTCATAAATAAAAACTTAAAAAATAATAATAATAATTGCTATTAAATGATATTTATATCTCATATATAAATTATACATTGTGTATATAATAAAATTATATATTATATACAATAATTATATACTACATGTAATAATTATTATTATATAAAAGAGTAAGAGAATCCTCACTGACTCACCAAAGGTGTTAATATGTTTGCTTGTTTGTGGCCCCAAGATCTGACCTGTATTATGCCTATTCAAAGAATCATTTAGGGAGGATGGGCAGTGGCACATCCAGTAGAGCATACACATTACTATGTGCAAGGACCTGGGTTCAAGTCCCCAGTCCTCAGTCCCCACCTGCAGTGAAGAAGCTTCACAAGTAGTAGGGCAGTGCTACAGGTGTCTCTCTCCACTCCCCCACTCCTATCTCTTATCAGAAAAGAAATAAAATGGGGAAAAATTGCTAGGAAGAGTGGAGTCATTGTGTAGGTACTGAACCACAGAGATAACCATGGTGGTAAAAAAAAAAAAAAAAGTAAGATTTAATTTAGTCAGCCCTAGAGGATGTGCAGTGTGTGAGGTGCTAAACTTGTGTGCCTGTGGGGCTGCCTAATTCAGTCCCCAGCATCTCATATACCAGAGTGATGCTCAGGCTGTCTGTCTGTCTCTCTATCTCTCCCTCCCATCCACAATTTTAAGATATATATATATATATCTTAAAATGTAAACATCTAGGAAAAAACACACAGTAAAAATATTTCATCTCAGGATGAAATGATGTACCACAGGGGGTGGGGGGCGTGGCAAGTCACTCTCACAGAGAAAAAAGGACTGACATGGGCAAAACAAACAAATGGGGAACAAACTCTCCTTGTATGACAACCAAATCAAGAAGGAGAGAGAAATTACCAAGAAAAAAAAGCTGATGTTGATATGTGTACAGTAAAACAAAGTTGAAAACAGTCCTTGGTATTTATGGAGTATTTGGTATGTATTATCTTCGGTCCTTTTATGTCTTCTATATAAAACAGTCAAAGTCTCTGTTGTATGCCTATTTAGATGTTCATTAATTTGTAGATTCCTGTAGTACAGTTGAATCTGCTGTGACTTATTGTCATAGAGTTAGTGGGAGTAACTGAAAGAAGATGATCATTGCAAAGCAGTGCTTTTCTCAGTGCCCGTTCATTAAGGAAGCAACAGCTAAAATGGCACAAGAATGTTACAACTGCAGTCAATTTCAGCATCCTCACTTCCTTCCAGGTCTCCTCCTCCAAGTGACTGTAAGAATCTGTGAAAGAATCAGTGTCACAGCTCTGGTCATTAGGCAATGCAAATGGCAGCTCACAAGGAGTCTAAAAGGATAAGAAAGTTAACATACTCTATGCTCCACCTAAGGAAGATGGGTCCTGATATTGGGGCAGCTTGGAACATTCCTACCCATGACCACAGAATGTGAGCTCAGATTTACAGGGATGCAGAGGTCACATAGACTCCTAAGCTGAATATGGACCCCAGATCACATCAAAGTGATGGGGTTTACAGTCAACAATATTTACACACCTTTCCCATATTTGGGAGCTACTCTCTTCCCTGATGCAGCTTTCTGGTCCTTCTGCCAGCCGTGACATTATCTCCCCAGACAATAACTTGGATCCACCTGCATATCAGATTACAGGCTCAGGAAAGAAAAAAAAAAAAAAACACTAGTATAGCCACAGGCCGTTTGGAATATA
Organism: Erinaceus europaeus; assembly: GCF_950295315.1. Taxonomy (NCBI): domain Eukaryota; kingdom Metazoa; phylum Chordata; class Mammalia; order Eulipotyphla; family Erinaceidae; genus Erinaceus; species Erinaceus europaeus. The sequence continues at coordinate 26,087,994 of NC_080163.1, read as the reverse complement.
ACTAATATATGCCTACTAGCTACCTACAAAATAGAGACACCCACCACCTCTTCATTTGCACTATTCTAGCCTTTAGGTTCATGATTAGTCAACAACTTGTTTGGCTTTATATGTTAACTCTCTTTTCAGCCACGAGGTTCCACATGCTAGCATGATGCCTATCAGACTTCCCTGGACAGACAACCCCACCAATGTGTCCTGGAGCTCCACTTCCCCAGAACACTGCCCTACTAGGGAAAGAGAGAGGCAGGCTTGGAGAATGGATTGACCTGTCAATGCCCATGGTCAGCGGGGAAGCAATTACAGAAACCAGACCTTCCACCTTCTGCATCCCACAGTGACCTTGGGTCCACACTCCCAGAGGGATAAAGAATAAGAAAACTATCAGGGGAGGGGATGAGATACGGAGTTCTGGTGGTGGGAATTATGTGTAGTTGTACCCCTCTTATCCTATGGTTTTGTCAATGTTTCCTTTTTATAAATAAATAAAATAAAATTAGTTCATTACATCAAATTAAAAAGCTTCTGAACAGCTAAAGAAACTACTACCCAAACCAAGAGACCCCCTCACCAGATGGGAGAAGGTCTTTCCATGCCATACATCAGACAAGAGGCTAATAACCAGAATATATAAATAACTTGCAAATCTCAACAACAAGACAACAAATAACCCCATCCAAAAATGGGGAGAGGACATGGACAGAATATTCACCACAGAAGAAATCCAAAAGGCCAAGAGATACATGAAAAAATGCTCCAAGTCTCTGATTGTCAGAGAAATGCAAATAAAGACAACAGTGAGCTATCACTTCACTCCTGTGAGAATGTCTCACATCAGAATAGGTAACAGCAGCAAATGCTGGAGAGGGTGTGGGGTCAAAGGAACCCTCCTACACTGCTGGTGGGACTGTAAATTGGTCCAACCCCTGTGGAGAGAAGTCTGGAGAACTCTCAGAAGGCTAGAAATGGACCTACCCTATGATCTTGCAATTCCTCTCCTGGGTATATATCCTAAGAAACTCAACACACCCATCCAAAAAGATCTGTGTACACGTATGTTCTTGGCAGCACAATTTGTAATAGCCAAAACCTGGAAGCAACCCAGGTGTCCAACAACAGATGAGTGGCTGAGCAAGTTGTGGTATATATATACAGTGGAATACTACTCAGCTATAAAAAATGGTGACTTCACCGTTTTCAGCCAATCTTGGATAGACCTTGAAAAATTCATGTTAAGTGAAATAAGTCAGAAACATCAGGATGAATATGGGATGATCTCACTCTCAGGCAGAAGTTGAAAAACAAGATCAGAAAAGAAAACACAAGTAGAACCTGAACTGGAATTGGCGTACTGCACCAAAGTAAAAGACTCTGGGGTGGGTGGGTGGGGAGTATACAGATCCAAGAAGAATGACAGAGGATGTAGTGGGGGTTGTATTGTTATACAATAACAGTAAACTTGGAAATGTTATGCATGTACAAACTATTGTATATACTGGTGAATGTTTAATTCCCCAATAAAGAAATTTTTTAAAAAAAGAAATGATGGTATACCAGAAAAAAAAAAAAGAAAGTTAGTTCACTGAAGCACGTGACCCAGGTTCAAGCCCTGACTCTACAGGTAAGTGCTACAGCGCCAGGGGAAGCTCTAGCACTCTGAACCTATGCCTCATCTCTTTCTCTTAGTCTGTTGAAATGAAAAAATCAGTCTGGGAGCAGTGAATTCACAATTATATAAGGTTCTTACTACACACACACACACACACACACAAATTAGTTGAAAGGATTTGATTTAGTGGTGAACTTAATATAGCCTATGGAAATCTTTATTATAATGTCAGACATCTGAAGCTTAAATACTATTATAATGCAATGTTAGTTCAATAAGAAATAAGAAATGTTTAAAGGATTTGGGTTAGCAAGAGAAAAGAATTTCCGGTGAGTATCCCAGGCAAGTAGACTTCTCTCTCTCTCTTTTTTCTTTGTATGTTATTTATTTGTTTTACCACCAGGCTTATCTCTTGGGCTCATGCTTACACCATAAACCCACCTACTTCTGGTGGCTTTTAAAAATGTTTAATTGTTATTTGTTAGGCTAGAGAGACATTGAGAGAGAAGGGGGAAGTAGAGAGGGAGAGACAGAAAGACACCTGCAGACCTGCTCCATCATTTAGGAAACTTTCTCCCCCTGCAGATGGGGAGTGGAGGCTCAAACTTGGGTCGTTGTACATGGTCATATGTGTACCCAGCCAGGGGCACCAACACCTGGCTCCCTAGATTGCTCTCAATACCCATAATGTTGCATTGTCATGGGCAAAGAAAGGAAAAGGTGAATCTCAATGAATAAAAACTGATAAAGTTGGGGCATGTAGGAGGTGGCAATATGATGCAAAGAAAATTCTCTCAAGGGCAGGGCAATGATGCTCCCAGTTGAGCAATTAAGTTAACACATACAAGGACCTAGATTCAAGCCCCCAGTCTTCACATGGGGGGGGTGGGAAGAGCTTCATGAGTGATGAAGGCTGTAATGCAGGTATCTCTCTGTCTCTCTCCCCTTGCTCTCTCAATATCCCTCTGTTCTATCAAACAAAAGTAAAAAAAATGGCAAACCAAGAGTGGTGGACTCATCAGGAAGCATTGAGTTCCAGCAATAACCCTTGTGATGAGAAAGAGAGAGAAAGAGAGAGAGAGGAAGGGAAAGCAAAGTTTAGCTCCTCTTAAGGTCATCAGCACTAGGGTTTGTCCCAGTGGGAAGGCCAACACATCTGAGTGAAGTTCAGTGCATAACCTGAACAAGCAAGCAAGCTAGGCTTTCCAACAGCCCCCTCATGCATACAACTTGCTTTTTCTCTAAAAATCCCACATTTTTAGAGAAAAAATCCCACCGATCCAGCCAATCCAAAAAGCCTGGTCCCTGGTGGTTCTTATTACTTTGGTTTCCTCCCATGAGTTCTGCCCATCATACCTACAAAGACAATCTAAAGTAACATGGGGGATTAGAGCTTATTTAATGATACCTTGGCTAAGACTAGTGTAACCTCTAAAACCTTTTACATCTGAAGCCATAACACCTTTCTAATTGGACATTCATCTAGGCAGTATTAACGTTCACTCTCAGAGTGAGACCCCAAGGAATAATCTCTAATATGTCTCTAGAATCTCTTAAGAAGAGATATCTCACAATAGGCAGCGAGGGTCTCCAGTTAAGACATGTTCCCGGGGCTGGGCGGTGGTGTACCTGGTTGAATGCACATGTCGCTATGTGGAAGGGCCTTCCCCTCTCAGTCCCCACCAGCAGGGGGGAAGCTTCATGAGTAGTGGAACAATACTGCAGGTGTTTCTCTTTCTCTTCCTATTTCTCTCTCCCCTCAGTTTATCTGTGTTCTATCAAATACAAGGAAGAGGAGAAGGAAGAGCAGGAGGAAGAGGAAAGCGACTTGTTTCATGAAGTTTAGTGCACGCAGTTTGTGATAGGGGCCTAAGCAGCTCCATAAAGGGTTCCTGACTCAGCCCAATGTTGTCCATGAAACTCAAAGTGGAGATGGTAGCTGGCTTTACACCTCCAATCAACTGAATCTTGCTTTTCAGATGTGACTCCTTTTGTTCATTTCTGCTGATATCTGAGATTTCTGTGAGTTGACTTTGTGTATATATGTCTATGTGTAAGTACACACACATATGTATTTATGTGTACCTACATGGACATACATTTATGTATACAAATGTACATACATGCGTTTGAAATGCATGCATGCATATGAGTGGAGGAGTGTATGTGTGTGTGTAAAAGTGTGTGAAGTGTGTGGTGTGTGATGTGTGTGTGCGTGTGCGTGTGCGTGTGTGTGTGTGTGTGTGTGTATCCTTCTCCACTAATTCCAAAGCCATCGTTAAGCCTCCCTTCCCTAAGCCAGGTCTGTTTCTGTGCCAGGGTAGTGACAGTGATGACTGAAACAGAGCCTAGTCCTTTCTCCCTGGAATTCCCTAACAATAGCCTTGAAAGACCCAGTCTTCTATTAGAAAGTGAGCAGGACCAAGTGGGTGGCTCAGCAAGTAGAGCACAGGACTTGGATGCATGAGGTCATGGTTTCAATTCCCAGCACTGCATATGGCACCAAGTGGTTCTCTGATCTCTCTTTCTCTCATATAAATAAATACATCTTTAAAAAAAGAAAGAAAGAAAGAAAGAAAGAAAGAAAGAAAGAAAGAAAGAAAGAAAGAAAGAAAGAGAACAACTTTCCTTACAGGTGCCTGGCTCTGAATGAAGAGCTTGGCAGCATCGAAGAGGAATTACAAAGGATCCCTGTACAGAAATAAGTCCCTACATCTTGATCACAGATTATGACCAGATAGGTGTGCTAGTCACCTGCTATTGGGGAGCAAATTACCTCAAAGAGCAACAACTTCTCATTCTTCATCATACTAGGAACTTCTGGGCAACACCAACTGGCCTAGACATAGGTGGGAAGTGTCCTCTTTCATTTGATTGGAAGACACTGAGTCCCCCTGTGTGGCCTCTCACTGTCCTGTACGTGAGGTCCACTTATGGGGGTTGTCATCCTACAAAGAAAAGGCTGAGTGTTGCAAGGTCACCTGAGACCGCAAACAACCTTTCCCCTTTCCCCACCTCCTACTGGCCACTGGGGTATGGGGGTGTGTGGAGAAAGGGCTGACTTGTGGGCTGTCACCACAATGAAGGGGCAGACTGAGTGGGTGGGTGGACTCGAGGTCATCAAACCACTTTTCCTTACATTCAATGATGATGATACTGAAATCTCACATTCAATAATTACCTCCTTTATTTTTAGCTTACGAAAGAGAGACCACAGTACCACTTGTCGTTTGTGCTATTTTTTTTCATCTTCCTCATTTTTTAAATTAATTAATTAAATTTTTTAAAAGATTTTATTTATTTATTGATGAGAAAGATAGGAGAAGAAAGAGAAAGAACCAGACATTACGCTGGTATATGTGCTGTTGGGGCTTGAACTCAGAACCTCACGCTTGAAAGTCAAGCGACCTATCCACTGCGCCACCTCCCAGACCACTAATTTATTTATTCCCTTTTGTTGCCCTTGTTTTATTGTTGTCGTTGTTGTTAGATAGGATAGACACCTGCAGACCTGCTTCACTACCTGTGAAGCGACTCCCTTGCAGGTGGGGAGCAGAAGGCTCCAACCAGGATCCTTCCTAAGTGCAGGTCCTTTTGCACTTTGCACCACCTGTGCTTAACCCACTGAGCTACCACCAGACTCCCTCTCATTGTTTTTATTCACTGCTGGGCATCAAGCCCAGGGTCTTCCACATGTGAGGTATGAACTCAATACTGATCTTCCTGACTTCTCAGGACCATCTTCATTTGAGGTAGAGAGAGAATGAAAGATCACAGCACAGAAGCTGCCTTCAATGAAGTGGGGAGGGAGTGGGGGACAGGTTCAAAGGGCAGGGCTCAACCCTGGATTACATACAAGGAAAAGCAGCACACTATCCTTAAGCCGGTCCTTGCGCTTCGTGCCTCGTGCACTTAACCCGCTACTGCCTGGCTCTTAGTTATTAACAGCACACTATCCAAGTGAGCTATTTTGTTAGCCATCAGTATCATCTTCTCAACAAGGCAAATACAGTGCACCAGCATTGGCATATACACCACCATTGTTACTAATAATTTCCCAAGCCTTTCTTTCTTTCTTTCTGTCTTTCTTTCTCTTTCTTTCTTTCTTTCTTTCTTTCTTTCTTTCTTTCTTTCTTTCTTTCCTTCTTTCTTTCTTTCTTTCTTTCCTTCTTTCTTTCTTTCTTTCTTTCTTTCCTTATTTATATTTCTCTAGCACCTTGCATCTGTGTGATTCTACCACTCCCAGAGAACTCTTATTTTCCTTTTTTCTTTTCCAGACAGGTGAGATACAGAGAGATGCTGAGAGAGAAGGGGAGACATCATAGCACTACTCTACCACTCTTGAGGCTCCCTTTGCATGGTCCTTCCATGCGTTATGGAGGAAGGCTCACCCCTGGGTCCTCACACATAGTAAAATGTGAGCTTAGGGCTGGAAGACAGCATAATGAAAAAAGACTTGCATGCCTGAGGGGCTTCAAAGTCCCAGGTTCAATCCCCAGCACCACCATAAGACAATGCTTAGTGGTGCTCTGGATTTTTTTTTTTTTTTTTTTGCCTCCAGTGTTATGGCTGGGTCTTGGTGCCTGCACTACTAATCCACTGCTTCTGGTGAATATCATTTTTCATTGTTCTTGCTTTTGTATAGGACAGAGAGAAACTGAGAGAGGAGCAGAAAATAGAAGAAGAGACAAAGATAAACACCTGCAGACCTGCTTCATTGCTTGTGAAGCAACTGCCTGGCATTTGTGAGCTAGAGACTCAAACCTGTATCCTTTTGCTTCACACTATGTGCGTTTAGCCTGGTGCACTACCACCAGGCCCCCGTGCTCTGGTCTTTCTGTGTCTTCCTCTCTATATTTCTCTCTCATTAAATTAAATAAATAATATGTATTTTTAAAATGTCAGCTCTACTGGATGAGCTATCTCCCGGTCCCCAATTTTCCTCAAGTTATTATGAATTTAGTTTGGAGAAACTAAAAAACAGCTTTTACAACAATTGTACTTGAAGGCAGGAATTTTTACTAATCTCTTGATGATAGAATTAATAACTTTCATTTTTTTTTAATTGTAAGTTAGAAAATATCCACTCAGAAAATATATTTTCTATAGAAAACCCCCTCATTCCAGGATTTGGATTAAACCCTGAAGGGACAGCAGGACTTAACTTTACCAAGTCCTGTTACTGAAAACTTGACAGTTTTCACGATTCTCTTGCCTGGTTCCTTCTAACAGGAAACCTTAGAGGCTTTAGGGGATTCAAGATCATTCAAATCGGCTTATAATGTGGTGGGGAAAGGCAAATATAAATCCTCCTTCTGCTTCCATTAAACACTTGCATCCAGGTTTAAGCAGGCATCTGTGGCAGCCCCTTAGGGAAAGACCTCTGCCTGGTTCCCTTGGGGCTCACAACCTGTGAAGAGGAGAGACCAAGTCCCTCAGACAGAGTCCCATGACAGAATCTTGTGCTGAGTTATTTTTCCTCCCTAGATATGGGGCTCTTATCTGTCAGTAAACAAAGTGGATTAGAGACCTTTCTGTTCTCACAGGCCAAAGCAGGGCAAGTGGGACCCTCACCCACTGCTTGCCAGGCCTTAGGTTCTGACGCCTGGCCAGGTTTCGAAAGAATTGGGGATCTGGGGTTGGGGTTGCTCAGAATGCTTCCCTGTGTGAATCTCCACTCTTTCCTATTCATTTTTCCTTCTCCCTGCTACATATATATATATATATATATATATATATATATATATATATATATATATATATGATAGATATAATTATTTTTACATTTATTTTAAGGTTGAGAGAGGGAGGAAGATAGAGAGCAGAGCACTGCTCAACTTTTAGTGCTGGGAATTGGCTCTGGACTCCCAGACATGTAAGGCCAGTGCTGAGTTTTCTCCCCTGACCCTTGTTACATGTGAAAATTACTATGTAGCATTCCCAAAATGCAAATAAATGCCTTTTAAAAACATGTTGTTATTATTGCTGGAGAGGCAATTCTTAACATCTTTTTATGATTGTGAGTAATCATGTCTTAAAACTCCAAACTTGTGCATCATCACAATAGACACCCTGGAACTTAAATTCCTTGAATTCAATGAAGGCATTATCAAGTGAATTTGAATCAACAGAACAACAACAAAAACTGAAAGGAAAAACACCAAAACACTACAAGGCTTTCCTCTGAGAGACTGGAAATTCAATGATTTTTTTTTCCTTCCATAACCCTGAATTGTAACCTTTTGATTGTTTAAAAAGTAAATCACATACAGGAGAAGTGAATTTGCTCAAAAATACTTGTTACAATAGGCTCATTCTTAGAGTCACCCATATAAGAAGCAACTAAGTGTTTGCTTTTGCTCCTAGAATGATGCATTAGTTTGTACAGATTGATGTGAAAACAGTGGCTTGCAATATATCCTATGCTTGACTCTAATTTTATGGCCCTGGATTAGCTCTACGACAGTGAATATAGTCTAGATTTACAATCTTGGCATTTCTCTTCTCCAAGGGCAGCATATTAAGCTGCCAATCTGGTGCCCAGGGCACCCCATTCTCAAATCTCAGTGGTCTTTAAACCTACTTTCAGATAGGGGGGAATAAAAAGCAAGGCAAAAAAAAAAGTAGAGAATGTTCTCAAAACAATTTCAAATATGTACTATGAGCTTTCTTCCTTAGACCAATCTCCTGACCAGAAACCAATCTCCAGACCAGCTTATCAGCTGATTGAGCAGATAGTCAAGGAAAAATTCACGCCATGGCCAGCCAGGCCCAACACCAAATGCACAGCATGATAAGAATGCCAATGTTTAAAAAGAGCTGGGACTTTTTGAAACACAGTGGTACATGGAGTTTGTCAATCTGATGTTTTAATAAGGCGATCGGTGCCACCATTCACTTAGCCAACTTGTTTCTCTCTCTCTTTTTTGTGGGGGATGGGCAGTGGTGGTGGTAGCAAGCAGGTCTGTTTCTGACGATGTTAAATATGTCTCAAGTGGCAGACAAAAAAAAAGAAATCTCTCTAAACTATTGTTGCTACCAGCAATCAGGCTCAAAATTGGGTGTTTATTTTTTGTCTTTTCCCTTCCTTCCTTCCTTCCTCCCTCCCTTCCTTCCTTCCTTCTTTCCTTCCTTCCTTCCTTCCTTCCTTCCTTCCTTCCTTCCTTCCTTCCTTCCTTCCTGTCTTCTTTTTCTTTCTTTCTCTTTTGTAACCAGAGCATGTCTGGGATTGAACCTGGGACCTTGGAACCTCTGCATTAGAGTCTTTTTGCATAGTCATTATGCTATCTCCCCTACATATGGAAGTCTTTCTTTTTTCTTTTTCTTTTTTCTTTCTCTGATTTGAAGGGACAGAGAGAAATTGAGAAGGAGGGGAGCTAGAGAGTGAGAGGGAAAGAGAGACACCTGTAGCACTGTTCCACTACTTATGAAGCTTCCCACATGCAAGTGGAAAGCAGGGCTTGAACTCCAGTCCTTGCATGTGGTAATGGACCATGGAAGTCTTTTAATGTCAGTCAAACCCACCAATAATCTGAGCTTTCCCAAATATCCAATTTTCAAAGAAAAATCATCCAGGCATCTTCAGCTCCCAAGAATGGAAATGGCATGGGCATGTGGATCCCTCCCCCCTTTTGCAGAAGAGTTTCTGTAGACACAGAAAGAAGTCACTTCCAATAAAGGAGTGTCAATCTGAATTTTAAAAGCACAATATGTGGATTGATCAAGTCACACAAAACCTATCTTGAAGAGTATATAAGCCTGCCAGTGGTAACATTCACAAATGTTTCTTTGACTCTGGGTTTACGATTTTAACTGTCCCTGGCATTTCATACACGTCTAAATCTTTTAAGTTTCCATTTGTGTTTTAGTGCCTGCTGGTAATGGACTCCATAACTGTTACATAAAACCCATCTATCAGCAAAGGTTTAGAAACAAACATTTATACCAAGACTGTTTAAAAGTTGGCAGTGGGTAGTAAGTAACAATGGGTAGAAGAGGACATATACAGATCAATTTAATAACAGATTGTCTCCAAAGACTATTTTAAAAAGCTTGCCTGAAGCAAGGAAGACACACCCACCAGTACTGAAATCAGCACCAGGGGCAGTGGGAAGTGGCAGCACTTTGTAGTACTTGTTCTTAGTCCCTTCACTTAAATGGATTTCCCCTAACTTTCAGAATATAATCCACATTTGAATAATCAACTTCAGGTGGCCAGATGGTGGTACACCTGGTTAAGTGCACATATTACTGTGCACAAGGACCCAAGTTCAAGCCCTTAGGCCCCACCTGCAGGGAGACAGCTTCATGAATGGTGAAGCAGAGTGGCAGATGTCTTTCTGTCTCTCTCTCTATCTCCTCATCTTCTCTCAATTTCTCTCTTTACCCAATAATAGATAAATAACAAATATTTTTTAAAAGTGAATGATCTACTTCAAGAACCACTTTTAGTTGCCTTTCTTTTTCCCTTCTCTGCCTTCCTCTGCCTCACCCTTTATTTAAAAAAAAAAATGGCTGCCACCAGAACGGTGGAGTCATGCACGCACTGAATCCCAATGATAACCCTGATTGGGGGGGGGGGAGATAAAATAGTGAGCAACATGCATTCTATGGGCAGGTTCTTTCACGACACCATTTCTGTACTATTGATTGAGTGTGCATTCAACAGTGCTTGACAATTTAAACAATGTCAAGCACTGTTGGATTCACACTCAGGGTTGGGGCTGGGTGGTAGTGAACATGGTTGAGCACACATATTACAGTGCACAAGGAACTGGGTTTGAGCCCCTGGTCCCCGCCTTCAGGGAGAAAGCTTTGTGAGTGATGAAGCAGGTCTGCAGGTGTCTCTCCCTATCTCTCTCTCTCCCCTCCTTCTCTCAATTTCTGACTGTCTCTATCCAATAAATAAATAAAGATAATAAAATTTCTTTAAAAAATTCTTAAGGGTCACAACCTATGGTTGAATCTTCTGGAGAACAAAAACCACACATCCTTGCATTTTCACATCTTCCTTTTTGTATTTGAGTATGGTTAAGCAAAAATGTTGCTTTTGTTCTAGTTGCTGGAAGAGTTCAGAGAGGGTGAGAATGGGAGCATCATCTGTCATTTAAAATACAATATCTATTTGGGACACAGCTAAAGCAGTACTGAGAGGGAAACTCATAGCCATACAATCACATATTAAAGAACAAGAAAAAGCTCAAATAAACGACCTTACTGCACACCTTAAGGACTTAGAGGAAGAGGAACAAAGGACCAGAAGGACAGAAATCACTAAAATTAGAGCAGAAATAAACAACATAGAAAATAAGAGAACCATACAAAAGATCAATGAAGCCAAATGTTGGTTCTTTGAAAAATTAAACAAGATTGACAAACCCCTAGCCAGACTCACTTAAAAAAAGGGAGAAGACTCAATAGGATTGTAAATGATAGAGGAGTTATCACAACTAACACCACAGAAGTCCAGAAAATCATGCAAAACTTCAGTGAAGAACTATACACCACCAAGCTAGAGAATCTGGAAGAAATGGAAGAATTCCTAGAAACATATGCCCTTCCAAAACTGAACCAAGAAGAACTACAAAACCTAAATGCACCAATCACAGACAAAGAAATCAAAACAGTTATTAAGAATCTCCCCAACAACAAAAGTCCTGGACCAGATGGCTTCACTAACGAATTCTACAAAACCTTCAGTAAACAGCTAGTACCTATACTTCTAAAGCTTTTCCATAAGATTGAAGAAACAGGAACACTCCCTTCCACCTTCTATGAAGCCAACATCACCCTGATACCAAAAGCAGATAGGTTCACAACAAAAAGGGAAAACTACAGACCAATATCTCTGATGAACATAGATGCCAAAATATTAAACAAGATCTTGACCAACCGGATACAGCAGTATATTAAAATACATTAAGTAAAAGTAAGGTTATTTTAAAAAATTTATATTATTATTAGTTATTATTATTATTACTAGCCTCCAGGGTTATCACTGGGGCTCGGTGCCTGTATTACAAATCCACTGCTCCTGTGGCCATTTTTCAGTTTTTGGATAGGACAGAGAGAAATTGAAAGGGAAGGGGAAAATAGAGAGGGAGAGAGAAAGACAGACACCTGCAACTTGCTTCACCACTTGTGAAGCTTCCCTCCTGCAGGTGGTAAGCCAAGGGATCAAACCAGGCTTCTGTGTCACCTGTGTGGGTCCTTGCACACTTCATACTATGTGGAATTTACCTGGTATGCCACCGCCCAGCCCCCTACTTTTTCTTTTTTAAAATCAGAACACTGACCAGCTCTAATTTATAAGGGTATAGGGGATTAAACCTGGATTCTTTGGAGCCTCAAGTATGAAAGCCTTTTTCATAACATTATTGTTATCTGCCCCCTTCTCTCACAGTAAGATTAATTTTAATCCTTTAAAGACTGGCACTAGGGAGCCAGGTAGTGGCGCACCTGGTTAAGCGCACATAGTACTAAGCATAAAACCCCACAAGAATCTAGGTTTGAGTCACTGGCTCCCCACCTGCAGGGAAGAGGCTCCACAAGCGGCAAAGCAGGTCTGCAGGTGTCTTTCTCTCTCCCTTTCTATCTCCCCTCCTCTCTCAGTTTCTCTCTGTCCTATTTAATAAAATGGAGAGAGAGAAAAAAAAAAGGCTGCTGCTTCTCTCATCCTTACACCTGAAAAAAATCTCCTAGTCTGAAACTCACCATACAAATAACTAGTAATTATATGTGTACTGTAAAATAATAGGTATTATTTTACAATATTGCTATATATTGTTTTACAATATATTGTTACATGTGAATGAAATTTAACAAATATATTTGTACCAGTTTCATTAGACTATGGAAGAGGTAATGTTTGATTCAACTAAGATGCTATTAGCATAAATGAGGGGAAAACACACAGTGGATCAAAAGTAAAGGGTTTTGAGAGACATGAAAATATAGTATTGAGCGTAACATTAATTTCAAAAGCTGCAAAAATATAAAACATTCTGATATGCTATGACAAATTAATGATAAAATGGTACTCTTCAGTGCTCATAAATCCTCAGTTAATGAAATCATGTAGTATTTATTTGTGATGAATCAAAACTATAACAACTTGGGGCTGGGAGATAACAAACCCAGTAGAGTACACACTATACCATGAGCATGGACCAAGGTTTAAGCCTTAGCACCACCTGGGAACATCAAGCATGGTAGGTTCTATGGTGTCTCATTTTTCTGTCTGTCTCTCCCTCTTTGCCTCTCTCTAAGTTTAAGAGGAAAACAGAAAAGATGCTTCCAGGAGTAGTGAAATCACATAAACAAAGCAAATAAACTCATGTGATAACCAAAGAAGCAAGCTACAAATATATCTTTGTTGTTTATTTTGACAATAAAAAATTAATTACTGGGGGCCAACAGGTGGCACACCTGGTTGAGTGCAAATGTTACAATGCACAAGGACCTAGGTTCAAGCACCCAGTCCCCACCTGCAGGGGGAAAGCTTTTTGCGAGTGGTGAAGCAGTTCTGCAGGTGTCTCTCTGTCTCTTTTCCTCTTTATCTCCCTCTTTCCTCTCTATTTCTGTCTCTATCCAGTAAACAAATAAAGATAATAAAAAATGAATTATCAACTGACTAGCTAAGTCTTTTTATAATCCATACATTTACACAGATGCAATACATAATAAATGTATTTAATATATTTAGTACATAATAAATGTGTTGAATAATTTTAATAATTATGTATCCATAATTTTAAGTGTGCAATCTTATACTATAATCTATCATCAAGTGCTTTTGAAGCAAGTGAAATCTACTACACGAGAATGTACACAAACAAAAGTCACCGTAAGTAAAGTTTTTTTTTTTTAAATTTAATTTTATTTTTATTTTATTTATTTATTCCCTTCTGTTGCCCTTGTTGTTTTATTGTTGTAGTTATTATTGGTGTTGTTGTTGTAGGATAGGACAGAGAGAAATGGAGAGAGAGGAGGGGAAGACAGAGAGGGGGAGAGAAAGACAGACACCTGCAGACCTGCTTCACCGCCTGTGAAGGGACCTGCCTGCAGGTGGGGAGCCGGGGGCTCGAACCAGGATCCTAACTCCGGTCCTTGAGTTTAGCGCCACCTGCGCTTAACCCGCTGCACTACAGCCCGACTCCCTAAAGTTTTTTTTTTTTTTTAAGAAAGGAGACATTAACAAAACCATAGAATAAGAGGGGTACAATTCCGCACAATTCCCATAACCCGATCTCCATATCCCACCCCCTCCCCTGATAGCCTTCCCATTCTCTATCTCTCTGGGAGTATGGATCCAGGGTTGTTGTGGGTTGCAGAGGGGGGAAGGTCTGGCTTCTGTAATTGCTTCCCCGCTGAATATGGGCATTGACTGGTAGATCCCAGTCTGCCTCTCTTTTTCCCTAGTAGGGTGGGGATCTGAGGAAGCGGAGCTCCAGTACACATTAGTAAGTAAAGTTTAAAGAGATAAGGACTGAGAGTTTTCCAAAACTGACAAGAAACACCAAGTCACAGAAACAAAAAGTCCTGTGAATCTCAGGTAGAAGCAATGAAAGAAATCTACATGAGGCAAATGCTAGCAAAACTACTCAAATGAATATACAGAGAAAAATATGTGTGTATATATATATAAATCCAAATAAAAAATAACTTCAGAGGAAGGGGAGATAGCATAATGATTATGCAGAAGACTTCCATGCCTGAGACATCAAAGATTCCAGAGGCAAACCCCTATACCACCACACCACCAAACACCAGAGCGGAGCAGCGCTCTGGTAAAAAGAAAAATCCAGACACTACTTTAAACAATTAATAATTAGATTAATGGTAGAGTTCTCAACAGGAATCATGGGGGTGGAGTTGGGTGGCAGTGCACACAATACTATGGGCAAGGACCTGGGGTATAGCGCCCACTCCCTGACTGCAGGGGGGAAGCTTCACGAGTGATAAAGCAGGTCTGCAGGTGTCAATATTTCTCTCTTTCTTTCTCTCTATCTCCCTGTCCCCTGTCAATATCTCTCTGTCTTATCAGTTGTAGAGAAAGAAAAAGAAAAAAATGGCTGCCTGGAGCAGTGAATTCCAGTGCTGGCACCAAGCCTCAGTGATAACCCTGGTGACAACTAGAAAGAAAGAAAGGAAGGAAGGAAGGAAGGAAGGAAGGAAGGAAGGAAGGAAGGAAGGAAGGAAGGGAGGGAGGAAGGAAAAAAGAAGAAAGGAAGGAAAGAAAGAAAGAAAGAAAGAAAGAAAGAAGGAAGGAAAGGGAAAGGAAGGAAGGAAGGAAGGAAGGAAGGAAAAAAGGCTAGAAGTCAATAGACATGACATGTCTCATACAGCTGAAAAACATAATTTTACATTGGGCACAAAAACCCATCAAGTATGACATTTCCAGGCAGACAGACACAAAATTTCTTACCAGCAGACTAGCACCTAAAGAAATACCAAGTAGATTATATCTGGCAGGAGGAGACTGACATATATAAAGTCATAAATATAGGAAGTAGTGGAGAACAGTACTGATGTCAATATGTGGATAAATCTAAATGCATTGACTTTATTAGGTAACATATGTGATGGAATAAAAATTAAAATATATGATAATATCAGGTAAGAGAGGAAATTTTCCTCTACTCCTTTGGCTTTTTCTCAATCAAACTAACCACAGGAGGGAAAATTTAAAGACAATTTAAACAGAGAGAGACAGAAAGTGGGGAAGCAGTAGAGAGAGGCCAGGATGGGGGTAGATAGCATAATGGTTATGCAAAGAGATTCTCATGCCTGAGGCTCCAAAGTTCCAGGTTCAATCCCCCACACCACCATCAGCCAGAGTTGAACAGTGCTCTGGTAAAAAATAAATAAATAAATAACTTGAAGAGAGAGACCACAGCACCAAACCTTCATTCAATGCAGTGAGGGTCAGGCTTGAGCCTGGGTTACACAAATGGCAAAATAGCACAGTCTTCAAGTGAGCTATTTCACCAGCCCAGAGAAAACAAATTTAATGATATTCTGTACAAGGAATCTACATAGAGGTGAATCCTAAATACAGTGAGGCCAAATGGGGTTATGTATTCTGAGCTGAGGAATGAGACGGGTATGAAGGAATGAGACTTCAAAGAGAGAGGAGACTCACATGAGGAATAGAGGGTGACTCATATGACAGAGTCCAGAGCCTCCATGACTAGATGCTTGTCATGCTTTGTAGGTAGGTCTCTCCAATAGAAAGGTTACTGAAATTTAAGCTCTGAGGATACCTCCTTCAAAGCTGGTGACTTCAAATAAGCACTGCCAGCCACGTGACTAGGTAAGACTCAGGCTGTCTCCCTCACTCAACTGTTCATTTACTTTTGCCACCGGGATTACTGCTGGGGCTCAGTGCCTACACAATGAGTCCACCATTCCCAGCGACCCTTTTTTCCTTTTTTTTTTTATTCTTATTTATTTACTTTTTGAAAGGACAGAGAGAAATTGACAGGGGAGGAGGAGATAATGAGGGAGAGAGACAGAGACACCTGTGGCACTGCTTCTTCACTTGTGAAGCTTCCTCCTGAAAGATGGGATCAGAAGGTTTGAACCTTGGTCCTCACACATGTTAATGTTTGTGCTCAAATGGGTGCACCACCAGCTGACCCCAGCTGCCTTCTTATTTTATAGATGGTTTGAGACTAGTCAAGAGACTGCTATTTCCTTCTCTGTTCAATGTGATCTTTCTATAGCTACCAAAAATTATCTATATTTGTTATGAAAGTTCTCGAAGAAACTTCTCAAATACAAAAGTTTTTCTAGTTTAAGGAACCCACCATGTGGTGCTTGGTGAACAGGATCTTCATTCATATGTTCATTCCAACAGTGGTCCAATTCAATAAGTCTTTTAATGACTTAACTAATGAATGCCAAAGGTTACCTAAAGAGACTGCAAAGGTACAACATTCAGAAAATCTAGAAAAGTTCACTCTCTCAGTTGTAGCTTAAGAAAGAAAAAAAAACTCAGCTATTGTATTCCAAACTTGGAAGTAATTTGGGTGTCAAATGACAGATAAGTGGCTAAAAAAGTCGTGATACCTATACAGACTGAAATCCTAGTCAGCAGTTAAGAACGGTAAAGTCGGGTGCTCAGCAGTGGTGCACCTGACTAAGCATACATACTGCTAAGTTCAAGGACTTGCTTCAATACCTGTGAAGCGACTCCCGTGCAGGTGGGGAGCTGGGGGTGGAACTGGGATCCTTATGCCACTCCTTGCGTTTTGTACCACATGCGCTTAACCTGCTACGCTACCGCCAGACTCCCCCTAACGTGTTTTTTAATGCAAAGATGCATCATAATTTTTCCAACGAATCAATATATAAAAAGCCCAATACATGTTGAGTGTATTCTTTTTTTTTAATGTTTATTCAGAAATTGAGAGGGAAGGAGGTGAGAGAGAGGGAGACAGACACCTGCAGCTCTACTTTCTTTTTTTGTTTGTTTGTTTGGTTGGTTTTTTTTTTTTTTAATTTTTTATTTAAGAAAGGATTAATGAACAAAAACATAAGGTAGGAAGGGTACAACTCCACACACTTCCCACCACCCAATCTCCATAACCCACCCCCTCCCATGATAGCTTTCCCATTCTCTAGCCCTCTGGGAGCATGGACCCAGGGTCGTTGAGGGTTGCAGAAGGTAGAAGGTCTGGCTTCTGTAATTGCTTCCCCGCTGAACTGGTCGGTCCATACTCCCAGTCTGCCTCTCTCTTTCCCTAGTAAGGTGTGTCTCTGGGAAAGCTGAGCTCCAGGACACATTGGTGGGGTCTTCAATCCAGGGAAGCCTGGCCAGCATCCTGGTGGCATCTGGAACCTGGTGATTGAAAAGAGAGTTAACATACGAAGCCAAACAATTTGTTGAGCAATCATGGATCCCAAGCTTGGAATAGTGGAGAGGAAGTGTTAGGGAGGTACTCACTGCAAACTCTAGTGTACTACTGCTTTCAGGTATATATTTTGCAGTAGTTTATGGATACGTGTGCACATAAGCTCTCTCTCACAGAAACTGGTGTATATCTAGGTTATGGGACTTTGTTAGAAATCTACTTTCTTTTTTTAATTATTTGTTATTGGATAGAGACAGAGAGAAATAAAGAGAGAAGGGGAAGATAGAGAGGAAGAGGGACAGACACCTGCAGACCTGCTTCACCGCCTGTAAAGTGACTCCCCTGCAGGCGGGGAGCCCGGGGCTCAAACCTGGATACTAACCAGCCCTTGCGCTTAGCGCCACGTGCGCTTAACCTGCTGCGCTACCGACTCCCAAGTGTATTCTAAACTGCAAGGCTGGGGAAGATTTAAAAATCAATATTTCATTGATTCACCACATTACCAGAGCAAGAAAAAAATCATCGGGTTCTTTCAGTTGATTTTTATAGATGTTGGACAAAATCTTTTTAAAAAAAGTTTGAGGGTTTTGTAAAATTTGATTTAATTTATTTATTATTAGGTAGAGGCAGAGAGAAATTGAGAGGGGCGGAGAGATAGGGAGACAGAGAGACACTTGCAACTCTACTTCACCACTTGTGAAGCTTCTCCCCCTGCAGGTGGGAACCAGGGGTTTGAACCCGGGTCCTTGCATACTGTAGTGTGTGCACTTAACCAGGTGCGCCAACACCTGGTCCCGAGATTAAACCTTATATTATTTATTTATTTATTTATTTATTTATTTATTTTTGCCTCCAGGGTTATCACTGGGGCTTGGTGCCTGCGCTATGAATCCACTGCTCCTGGCAGGCATCATTTCCATTTTCCTGTTGTTGTTATTGCTGTTGATGTTATTGCTGTTGGATAGGGCAGAGAGAAATGGAAAGAAGAGGAGAAGACAGAGGGGGTGAGATAGATAGACACCTGCAGACCTGCTTCACTGCTTGTAAAGTGAGCCCCTGTAGGTGGGGAGCTGGAGGCTGAAACCGGGAATTTTGTGCAGGTCCTTGTGCTTCATATTATGTGCGCTTAACCCAGGGCACTATCGCCGGGTCCTCAAGAAAAACTTTTTTTTAACTTTTTATCTTTATTTATTTTATAGAGGTAGCGAGAAATTGAGAGGAAATGGGATATGTAGAGAGAGAGAGAGAGAGAGAGAGAGACCTGCAGCACTGCTTCACCACTTGTTAAGCTTTCCCCCTGCAGGTAGGGACTGGGGGCTTGAACCCAGGTCCGTGTGCATTGTAACATGTGCGTTCAACCAGGTGCACCACCCGGCCCCTCGACAAAAACTTTAACTAGGATTTTCTCAAGTTGGAAAAGGAGCCTAAGTTCCCAAAGAACTTTGTGAGTAAATGTTGTATTTATGGAGAAAATCTGAAAATCTTACTTTTGGAGGGGAAGCAGAGAGAGTACAGGTTATACTATGTCCAAGGACCTAGGTTCAAGCCCCCAGTCCCCACCTACAATAGAGAAGCTACACAAATGGTAGAGTGTGGTGGCAAGTGTCTCTCTTTTCCTTTCCTTCTCTTTCTCCTCCTCTGCTTCTATGAAAGAAAAGATGGGGGGGGGGGGGAATTGGCCACCTGGAGTGGTGGAGTTGTGGAAGCAATGAGTACCAGCAATAACCCTGGTAGCTAAAGCAAACAAACAGCAACTTTACCTTTGAGTCTGAGACCAAGAGAAGCTCATGAGTTTGCTAGGTCCACTATAACAAAACACTACACAAAGCAAGGTTTCTTGGAACAAGAAAACTTTATGGACTCACTTCTGGAAGCCAGAAGGCTGAAGTCAGTGTCATGGGCTTTCTAAAGGTTTTAGGAGGGAGGATTCCTTCTTCCTTTCTTAGGGTCATAGCCAGAGATTTTTGGCATGGATTGCCTTTTAGATGTATCACTCCAATCTCTATCTTTGTGTCTGTCTTTAGTGGTGTTTTCCTCTCTGGGTGAGGCTGGGCTTACTCTGCTCCCCTGTGAACTGAATTCAGTTACAACTGTGAAGACTCTGCTACCCAAATAAGGTCACATTCACAGATGCTGGGTTTTCAGACCCCATATCTTTTTGGGAGATGCGATTTAACCCACAAAACATGGATTCCTATTATTGCCATTTTTTTTTTTTGCCACAAAGGTTGTCATGATAAATCCATCACTCCCAGCAACCATTGTTTCACTCTCTCTTTCTCCTGATTTAATAATAATCGACAAGACTACAGAATAAGAGGGGTATAATACCACACTATTCCTACCACCGGAGTTCAGCATCCCATCCCCTCCATTGGACTCTCCCGTCTCTCTTTTTAATTGTGATAGGTCAGAGAGAAATTGAGAGAAAGAGAAGCAGAGAGACACTTGCAGCTCTGCTTACCTCTTGCAGGTGGGGACGAGGAACTTGAACCCTGGTCTTTGTGCATGGTAATCTATATGCTCAACCAGGAGCACTCCCACATGGCCTCTGCCACTTGCTTTGGTATTGAAGGGCCTAGTCAATGTGATAAAGCCAGAAGAAGAAATAAAAGGCTTAAATATTAGAGAGGAAGAAATGAAACTGTCATTTACCCTGGATACTGTCAATGTATAATGAAGAAAAATCCTAAAAATAATTCACAAGCAGGAAAATACATGTCTAAAATGCCAAATCTACAAAACCACAGACAATCAAATAGATTGAAGTCAATCAAGCAAGCCATGAATAAGACCTCTAGGTAGACAACGTCAAAATCTTTTTGAGAGAAATTAAAGTAGAGCTACAGAAAGGAAGGAATATGTCAGGACTGTGAACTGGAAGACTCAATATTACGAATTCTTCAAGTCTTTTCAAAATGATCTGTAGATGCAATGCAATTTCCACCCAAGTCCCAGTTTATAGAAACTGATGCTCATTCTCAAATTTACAGGAAGATGGTAAGGTCAAGAAGAGTCATGGGGTGGGGAAAATAGCACAATAGTCACACAAAAGACTGTCATGCTTGAGGATACAAAGTCTCAGGTTCAATCCCTGGCACCACGATAAGCCAGAGCTGAGCAGTGCTCTTGTAGGAAATAAAATAAAATAAAATAAAATAAAGGGAGGAGGAGAAGGAGGAAAATGTCAGGAATCTGTTACACAAAGTGAAAGGATAAGGGGGCCAGGTGGTGGTGCACTTGGTTGACCACACATGTTATAATGTGCAAGGACCCAGGTTTGAGCCCCTGGTCCTCACCTACAGGGGAAAGAAAAACTTTGCAAGTGGTGAAGCCCTGTTGCAGGTGTCTCTCTTGTCTATCTCCCTCTCTATTAGCCCCTTCTCTCTCAATTTCTGGCTGCCTCTATCCAATCAATAAATAAATAGTTTTTAAAAAGTAAAAAAAAAAAAAACAAGTAAGAGGATGTGTACTATTGAATATAAAGACTTATGTTGATGTTGGGTGGGTGGTAGATAGCATAATGGTTATGCAAACAGAATCTCATGCCTGAGGCCCCAAAATCCCAGTTTCAAACCCTGCACCCTCATAAGCCAGAGCTGAGTAGTGCTCTGGTAAAAAAAAAAAAAAAAAAAAAGACACTTATGATGCCATTTTAGTCAAGACAACATAGTATTGGCACAAAGACAAATATGACAAAGGGAGAGAATAGAGGCCTTCACATACAGGCTGAGAGGCACTACTTCCTCTGTAATAGAAGTAACATTATAGAGAAGTGAGCAGAGGAGATATGTGTCAGTACATTGTGGTAGGACAAGTGGATATTCATGTGGGGAAAAACTGAGTTTGACAGCTACCTTTTGTTTCTGTGCACACAGAAACAAAAATGGATTTTACAGACATGCAATGAGAAAATATGTATACAACAAGATTCCATTTGTATACAATTAAAACAAAGCCATGTGACAAGACAGGGTTGTGTGTTGTGGTTAACTGGGGAGAAGAAGGCATTACTAATTGGGAGAGGGAACAAGAGGAGTTTCTAAGGAAGTGGTGGATATTTCATTTATTGGGCAGGGGTGGATGTGTGTGTCTAGGCATGTTTACTATGTGATTTGTATGTTGTGTTTGTTTTGTGCATTTTTTATTTGTGTGAATCTTCCCACATTATAAGTAGTTAGATTCAGTCATTCACTGATGAAATGTTTATGGAGAAAGTGCTTAATACTAGGCAGTGCACCAGATCTGGATCATCCAAAGGAATGAACCCCCAGGCTCATTCTCTGATCTGGTGACGCTTGGATATTAAAAGCAGAGATAGAAACAAGAAGAGTAGCAAATACAGGTATATATACATGAGCACTCACTATGCTGCTCTAATACCTTTATCTTGCTACAAAATAGAGACTGGTGGGAAAGGAGGGGTCAGTGAAGAAAGACATCAGGTACTGAATTATCAAAAGAGTGCAAAGTGTTCTCTCTACTCCTAGAAAGTGGTGGTCATTCCTTTTATATCTAATGTGTTCTGAAGTCATTTTAGATCCACACTTAATTACATGCAGGAACCCTGTCAGCTTACCTGAGGAAAGTCTCCATTTGAAAATAATGGGCAGCAGCTGCTAAAATAAAAGTCAAGAGTATACTATTCCTATTTTGTAGCTCCAGTTTGGAGCTACTCTAAACTAAAAGAATGCTCTTGAAGTCTTAATTTTAAAAACCATTAGCTTTTACAATAACCTGTTTCTGACTCTAAAATACATGTTCTTTGTAGATAATCTGGAAAATCAGCAATCACACACACAAAATCATAAAGATACATAGCTATCATGTAGATCAACAATGGTAGAGAATGTTCCATCCTCCAAAGGGGGCTTGGATAACATACTCTATCTACCACCTGAGGAAGATGGGTCCTGAAATTAGTGTAACTTGGAATGTTCCTACTCATGACCACAGCATGCGAGTTCGGACCTACAGAGATGCAGAGGTTACATAGGCTCCTATGCTGAATTTGGGCCCCAGATCAGATCAAATTGATGGGGTTTACAGTCAATAATATTTACACACTTTTCCCATATTTGGGAGCTACTCTCTTCCCTGATCCAGCTTTCTAGCACTCTTTCCAGCCATGACATCCTCTACCAAGACAATAACTTGGGTCCACCTGCATATCAGATGTCAGACTCAGGCAAAAAGTAATAAAGTTATAGGCCCTTTGGAATATACCTGAAATAGACCTACTAGCTATTTCCAAAACAGAGACCCCAAATCTTCATCTGCAATATTCCAGCCTTTAGGTTCATTATTGGTCAACAATTTGTATGGCTTTATATGTTAACTTTTTTTTTTCAGCCACCAGGTTTCAGATGATACCATGATGCCAACTGGACTGCCCTGGGTAGATGACCCCACCAATGTGTCCTGGAGCCCTGCTTCTCCAGAGCCCCACCCCACTAGGGAAAGAGAGGCAGGCTGGGAGTATGGATTGACCTATCAATGTCCATGTTCAGCAGGGAAGCAATTACAGGAACCAGACCTTCCACCTTCTGCATCCCATAATGACCCTGGGTCCATAATCCCAGAGGGGTAAAGAATAGGAAAGCTATCAGGGGAGGGGATGGGATATAGAGTTCTGGTGGTGGGAATTGTACTCCTCTTATTCTATGATCTTATCATTGTTGCCATCTTATAAATAAAAATTTTAAAAGATTCATAGCTATCACTATAACTACTGTAAATGTTTTGTTACATTTCCACTTTGGAAAAAAGTCTCTGCACATATTTTCTGCAGTTGAGATCAGAGTTTCTATGTGGTTTTGCAGCCTGAGTTTTCCATTTACAAATACATCAAGCATATCGCCATGTCATTAAATCATCTTCCTAAACATTTATAGTTATATCTCTTTTTATTATTAGTGATTTAATGTTGATTAACAAGATTGTAAGATAGTAAGTGTATAATTCCACACAGTTCCCACCACCAGAGTTCTGTATACCATTCCCTCCATTGTAAGTTTCCCTATTTTTTATCCCTCTGGGAATATGGACCAAAAGTCTTTATGGGGTGCAGAAAGTGGGAGTTCTGGCTTCTGTAATTGCTTCTCTACTAGACATGGGCACTGGTAAGTTGATCCACATGCCCAGCCTGTTTCTATCTTCCTCAAGTGAGGAAGTGAGACTTTGGGACACAATTGGTGGTGATATATCTGTATCTATTTTATCTATCTATCTATCTATCTATCTATTTTGCCTCCATGGTTATTGTTGGGGCTCAGTGCCTGCACTACAAATCCACTGCTCCACTGCTCCTGGAGGTTTTATTTCCCTTTTTGTTGCCCTTGTTGTTTATTGTTGATGTTATTGCTGTCGTTGTTGATAGGACAGAGAGAAATCGAGAGAGGAGGGGAAGGCAGAGAGGGGGTAAGATAGACATCTGCAGACTTGCTTGACTGCTTGTGAAGCCGCCCCCCTGCAGGTGGGGAGCCAGGTGTTCCAACCTGGATTCTTATGCTTCGCGCCATGTGCACTTAACCCTCTGAGCTATGGCCTGCCCCCCCGAAATATCTGTTTATATATCTATACTATAGGCATATCTATATCTAAACATTTATAGATGTTGCTACATACCTCTATGTGTGTATGTGTAGACAGATTGTTATAAAGATTCATATATCTATAGATATTTAAATCTCTATATCTCTATCCCCATCTTGACTCATCTCAATGAGAGGCCATTCATTCATCATCTGTGAGCCAGTGGAGCCATGCAGAATCGCCAGATTCTGAGAGGCATCTAAAACGTAGCCTAAGGTGCTGGCGCGAGTGTAGGCAGGACTAACTCCTGTGGAGACTGGCACCCGCAGTGCTCAGAGTTCTGTGGTCGGACTCAGCCTGCGATGTAAGTGCCAGGAGCTGCCCAGTTGCTCCGCGCTGCGGGTCCGCGCCTCTCCGGGGTGCTGCAGGCGGGCCCCAGTGCACCCCGGCAGGCGCCGCCGCATGCAGCGCGCTCGGCGAGTCCCCAGTCCACGTCTCAGGCAGAACTTGGGAGGAGCGCGCCCCGGGCCGCCCCGTCCCCACCACCCCCTCCCGGTGCGCGCAGGCGCAGCCCGCGGGAGCCTGGCCGAGAGCCCCGGAGTCAGCAGTCGAGCTCCGGTGGCCGCCACAGCCCCTGACCATGGCCCCGGCGTCCGGGCTGCCGCTGCTGCTGCTGCCTCTCCTGCTGCTCCTGGGGGCTGGAGCGCTGCTGCCTTGCGCGGGGGCCTCGGGCGCCCGCAAACGAGGCCCCTCGGTGACAGCCAAGGTGATTGACCCTCCGGCACACTAAGGGGTTCAGGGGTGCTTTGGGAGCTGGGACTTCGGAGTCCGGAGGAGGGGGCTCTCCAGGGCGCAGGGGGCTGGGGTGGGCGCAGGGAGGGAGGGGGCTGCGGTACCCGGGCTGGAAGGAGGCGAGCGCACATTTCCCGCAGACTTTTTCTGAAGGCGCCCTGCTGAGTCTCAGGCCAGCCCCCACCCCCTTGGCCGTGGAGACATAAGCCGGGATTAGTGGGTGTTCTCTTCCCGGCTAGGAGACGCTTCCGGGACCCGCGGGCCCTTTTTGCAGGAAGGAGGCGGCCTGGGCACTTCCTTTGGCGTGGCCGGGACTCGGGAACTGAAGCAGGAAGAAAGCGGGGGGACAGGGGAGGAGTCACCCCGAGCTTTGGGTTGCGTCCGGCCGGGAGGCGCGGAGACCGGGCCCTGCTGTACCCGCGTCCCGGCCGAGCGCCAGATGCTCCCGAGCCTCCTCTCCGCACGACCGCACCTGTTCACGGAGGCGACCTTTTAGCTCCTTTAGGGGGAAAATATGCCACAGGCTGCCTCCTTGCAGTTTAAGTTAACTTTCTTTCTTTCTTTTTTTCCCCCCCTTCAGCATGAGGATAATGGGAGGGTGTAGGGAGAGATGGGATGATCACTACTTCTAGAAAACTCTACCGCCAGGCACGCCTTGCTGGCTGTAAGGAGGGGCAGCTGCAAGGGACCTTAACTATCGGTCTGGTGTTTGCATGGAGAATACCTGAAGGCTCCTTGGTGGACCACACCCGGAGGGGGCTGGGATCAAAGGAAGGGATGTGGGGTAGGGGGCAGGATTCCTAACCCAAAGTGGCCTAAGAATCAACTGGGAGGAGTTGGAAGGCAGAGGATCAATTTAGCCACATTGTTCTAAACTCTGATTCTGTCTCTGACTCCTTACTCCTTTGGGCTTGTGGAATTTGGGGGGAGGAGAGCCCTTGTCGGGCTGCCGACACCAATTAGATCTCTGGGGCTATAGTTGTAAACGCACAGTTCATAAAATTATGAAATCGGGAGTCAGGCGGTAGCGCAGCGGGTTAAGCGCAGGTGGCGCAAAGCACAAGGACCGGCATAAGGATCCCGGTTCGAGCCCCCGGCTCCCCAACTGTAAGGGAGTCGCTTCACAGGCGGTGAAGCAGGTCTGCAGGTGTCTGTCTTTCTCTCCTCTCTCCATTTCTCTCTGTCCTATCCAACAACGACATCAATAATAACTACAACAATAAAGCAACAAGGGCAACAAAAAAGGAATAAGTAAATAAATATTAAAAATTAAGAAAAAAATTATGAAATCATGGAAGAAATAAGACTGGGTGGCATTTAAGATCTGGAGAGGCCAGAAAAGGATTCATCTGGTAAGGTGTGTGCCTGACACCACAAAGGAGCACTACTGCCCCTGGGGAGCATTACAGATGGTGGAGCAGTGATTCAGTTTCTTGTAAAACAAGAAAAAAGGAGAATGAAATGAAAGGGTCAGGAGTCTCATTTAACAGAGAGTGCACTTTGCATGTGTAAGGTCCCAGATTTGAACACTGAACCAACACATAGGATCACCTGCACAAGGAAGCCTTTCTCTCCCTAAATAAATAAATAAATAAATACTATCATGCAGGCATAGAGCCCCAGCCATAGCTCTGGTGGCCTAAATAAATAAGAAATACTCCTGAAGGGGAGAAACAAAACAAAACCCCAGCCAGGCATAAACTTAGGCAAGAAGTTCCATAGGTATATAAGCTGCAGAAGGGAAACCATCCTGACTTGATCTGAAGTGGCTAGACATGTGGGGTGTGGAGGCCTAAGATGAGGTCAGAGGTGAGCAGCAGTGAGGCTGCTGGACCCTGGAGGCTATAGGTAGGATTGCGGGTTTGGGCCAATTGGCACCTTTGCTTTATGGTCTTAATGTAAGTACACTTAGAGCTTCAGCAGGTTTGAAGCTTGGGAATGACAAGCACTCATTCATCCCCTTCAACAATTAGGCCACTCACTCGTGAGGGGGAAGTTATTCAGGACTCCACTCAAGGTCTAGATGGCAATGACTTGGACTAGGGTGGTATACTTGTGGAAGTGGGGTATAAAGGGGGGGACTTAAAATAGATTTGAGGGGCAGGGATGATGGCTTAGGAGAAAGATTCGTGCTTGGTATGTGTGAGGCCCTGGGGCCCGTAGCACCACATATAATCAAGAAAGACAAAGAAAACATTATAAATGACAAATGATGCTCTGGTATTTCATTAAAAAATAAACAAGTTTGACATGGCTGAGAAAATAGCTAACTGGTAGAGCACTGGACTCACATGCCTGAGGTTCCCAGTTTAGCTACTGGTGCTTCCTGTACTGGAATGATGCTTTGGCTTTTTCTCTTTCTGTTTTTTTTTTAAATTCTTTAACTTTATTTGATAGAACTTGAGAGTGTGGGGGAGGTAGGGAGGAGGAAGCAGATGGACAGACAGACACCTGCAGCACTGCTTCATCACTCATGAAGTTTTCCTCCTATAGGTGGGGACCAGGAGCTTGAACCTGCGTCCTTGTGCATGATAATATGTGTGCTTAACGAGGTTCGCCACCACTTGGCCCTAGTTTTTCTCTCTTTCACTTGCTTTCTGTCACATGTGAAACTCTTATATGCAATGAAAATAAATCTTGGTGAAGGTAGGTTGGCAAAAAACAAAGAAAGAAAGAAACAGAGAAAGAAAGAAAGAAAGAAAGAAAGAAAGAAAGAAAGAAAGAAAGAAAGAAAAAGAAAATGTAAGGCAAAACTTTAATTAGCATCATCCATTGCTGCTGATTTTAGGATTATAAAGTGGATGGGGGGAATGCAGGAGAGGTTGGAAGGGGGTTGGGAAGCCAGATTTTTTTGTTTGTTTTAAGATTTTATTTATTTATTCATGAGAAATGATAAGAGAGAGAAAGAACCAGACATCACTCTGGTACATGTGGTGCTGGAGATTGAATTCAGGACCTCATGCTTGAGAGTCTAATGCCTTATCCACTGTGCCACCCCTTGGACCATGGGGAAGCCAGTTTTTATGAGGGCTAAAGATGACAAATTGATGGGGGTAGATGTGCTAACACCTATATTGGAGAGATGTGACAAAGGTCTTGTAAGTCATCATCTCTCCCAATAAAATGATTTAAAGACTAGCTGCTGATAATTTGGAAGGCCAGGAGAAAGGAGTAGGGTTGATAGAGACAGCACATACAGATGCCTACTCAGATGCAAATTTCAGAGAAGTCAATTCTTGCTTCTTTTTTTTTTCTGCCTCTAGTTGCCACTGCTTCTGGCAGCCTTTTTATTCGATAGAACAGGGAGAAATTGAGAGGGGAGGGGAGGTAGAGAGAGGGAGATAGACACCTGCAGACCTGCTTCACCGCTTGTGAAGCAACCCCCTTGCAGGTGGGGAAGTGGGGGCTGGAACCTGGATCCTTGTGCTTTGTACTATGTGCACTTAACCTGATGCACTACCTCCCGACCCCCAATTCTTGATTTTTTTCTTTTTTTTTAATATTTATTTTATTTATTTATTCCCTTTTGTTGCCCTTGTTGTTTTATTGTTGTAGTTATTATTATTGTTGTTGTCATCGTTGTTGGATAGGACAGAGAGAAATGGAGAGAGGAGGGGAAGACAGAGAGGAGGAGAGAAAGATAGACACCTGCAGACCTGCTTCACCGCCTGTGAAGCGACTCCCCTGCAGATGGGGAGCCGGGGTTCGAACCGGGATCCTTATGCCGGTCCTTGTGCTTTGCGCCACCTGCGCTTAACCCTCTGCGCTACAGCCCGACTCCCCCAATTCTTGATTTTTAAGTGTGATGATATCCCAATATTCGCTGCAGTATTGGGTAGCATGTTTCACCTGGGAAGCTTTTATCCTTGCCAGTGTCAAAACACCCCAAAGCAAATGAATCACAGCCTGGGGGGGAGTGGGTGGGGATGAAGCCAGAAACCCCTAAACTGAGGAGGCAAAGGAGGGGAAGAATGCTGTCGCTGAGGAAGTTTTCATGGGCTCTGCTCCTCGAATGGTCACTTAACAAATTCATCATTAAGTTGAAAAGCTAATTGGCTGTACCAGCTCACCAACAGACTAGACTGTTGAATTACTCTCTCAATGATTTTTTTAAGACAGCTGAATCTGTAGGGAAATAATTCCTTTCAGTGCAGAAAAGCAGAGTAATTGGTTTTCGCTCTAGTGTCTTGCTTTCCCCAGTAGTCTTTAGCTCCGATTTCATTTAAGCATAGGAATCTGTAAATAAGAGCGGTGTGAGGTGTGGTTCTCCCAAAAGTCTCTTGGATGGGTGGAGGGGGGTGGTACACTGATCCTGCTGACCACTGCCTCAGCGTCCTGCCAGCCAGCAGGCTTTGCTGGGGTGGGGAAGTGGAGGGTCTGGCTCCTTGTTCTCTGGCTACTTAATTGCCCAGACAACAAGTGTGGGCTCCATGCAAGGTCTGGGAACTAGAGGGCATAACATGACACTGGAATTTATGTAGTTTAAATGTTTTCATTTCATTTTATTAATTTTGGATAAAGACAGGGAAACATTGAGAAGGAAGGAGAAGATAGAGAGGGATAGAGAGACACCTACAGCATTGCCTCACCCCTCATGGAGCTTCTCCCCTGCAAGTGGGAGCCAGGGCTTGAACCTGGGTCCTTGACCAAAATAATATGTGCGCATTATTGGATGTGCCACTACCCAAACCCCTATTCACTTTATTATTATTATTGTTTTCCCTCCAGGGTTATTGCTGGGTCTTGGTGCCTGCACTATGAATCCACTGTTCCCGGTGGCCATCTTTTTTTCCATTGTTGCTGCTGTTGTTGTTGGATAGGACAGAGAGAAATGGAGAGAGAAGGGGAAGCTAGAGAGGGGGAGACAAAGATAGACACCTGCAGACCTGCTTTACTACTTGTGAAGTGACCTCCTTGCAGGTGGGGACCAGGTGCTTGAACCTGGATAGTGGCACCTGTTGGCTGTACTCCCAGCACAGCTATCTGCCATTTACTGTAGCCTGGCATGGCCAAGGGGTGACATTAAACAAGTCTCCCTCCCCCTATTCTGTAAATGGAGGTAGAAGAAATACAGTCCCACCTATTAGTTTCACTTATCCAATGTGATAAAGCAGGTGCGTTGCTCAGCCATGATTGGAGTGCTTGATTTAGGAAGTCAGTTGCCGGTGCTGCTTGTGTTTGCTTGTGAATTCTGTTGTGGCAGTGCAGCTCCAGAGAGGAATCATCATCTGCTTAACAGATGAGGAGCAGGAACCCGGCGCTTAATTAACTTCCCAAAGTTCCCTAGATGTCACATCTAATGTACTTGGTGTCTTACTAGTTATTTTGGAAAAGGAAGCAGGGTTGACCCTATCGTGGTTTGGTGTGAGTTCCTCTTTCTTCCCTCTTCTCCCACCTCCCTTGCACCCCAATTTTCAAATAACTTTCAGGAGCAACCTTGAAGGAATATAAAGAAGCAACTGAGGTTCTGATTCTAGAACCCAAGTACCTCCTTCTCCAGGAAGCCTACCCTGATCTTCACAAATAACCACCACCTCTCCCCAGGATATTTTCTTTGTACCTATCTCCTTAATCAAATGTGATTTCCGTTAAATGGTGTGACTGCTCTTGTGTGTGTTTTCTCCTCTGTTGGGATTGGGGTTGGGACTTTGAAAGCCTTCTTCCTGAAGTCCTATTCAGGACAGGGGCTGCCCCCAACTCAAGCAATGGTCTCAGAGTGCAGGGCCTACCTCCCCCTTCTGCCTAAGTATGTGTGCACCCTGGGATTGTGCTGTTTACTTTTTTTTTTTTTTAGTCCCTATTTGTGTCAGTACTGTGATGAGCACTAGAGAGATACAATCACCATTTCTGCTCTTTTGGGGTTCCCTACAAGACTGAGAGCCACCTTAGGGGTAAACCACAGTCCAGATGAACGCAGTCATGGATGGAAATGTTAGCTTTCACATTCCCAGTGGGGACATCACTTAGTCTCCTGCAGCCCTCACTTTTGTACATTGGTGATTGCAGTAGCTGCCTCTCAGCTCTAAAGTGTGGGGAGAATGAATTCTGTGAGCTCTCTAGGCTCATTGCTTTGAGATGGTACTTGGCCAGTCCTGCCCTTCCTTTCCCCTTCACCCTCCTCTCCTCGCCTTTCCAATTCAGGGCCTCCTATTCCTTCCTCTCCTATTCCTTCCTCTTCCCCCAGCATTCCTCAGCCACTACCCCAAAGCAGGTCACCTACCCTCCTTGAGTTCACATAAGAACCTCCACATTCTCCACTTTAGTACTTTCACCAGTCTCCCCTAGGTCCTGCTCTTTCTTCCACTGCCTGACAGAACCCGGGTGTTATGGTTGCATCCTTCCTCTGCCTTCTGGGACGGGTAAGGGGTGCTCTCCCTTTCAGCTTTCTGTGACCAGAAGGGCCTCTAAGTATGGACACAGGTCTTGCATGGCAGAATTCTCTCTGGAATCAAAGCTCCTCTGTACCAAGGACCCATTTTCTGCTCTTGGGCATTGGATTGAGAAAGAACTTTACCAGGTGGAACCCATTTCCATTCTTGGCCCTGGCGGCCACCCCTCATTCCTGGGGCTGCCAGTCTATATAAACTCCATCTCCAGGATGCCTCCCCTCAGCCCTGGTCATCTCTTCAGGCCCAGGAGACTGTCTTTAGCACCTCTCATAGGCTCCCTTCTTATGTGCAAAAAGCGACCTCTCCCCCACCCCCCGCAAGTGATCCTTGTGCAGGTCCCTGCACTTCATACTATTGTGTTTAACCTGATGCACTACCACCCCCCATCTCTTTCCCTTCTGTCTTCTTCCTTTCTTCCTTCCTTCCTTGCTTCCATCCTTCCTTCCTTCCTTCCTTTTCATTTCTCTTCTTTTATTTTTTCCTTCCTTTCCCCACCAAGATTGTTGTTGGTGCTTGGTGCCCATACTGCTTCTGGCAGACACTTTTTTTCTTCTTTCTGATAGAGGGTGAGACAGAAAGGTACGGAGAAGGAGAGATACCTGCCAGCACTGCTCCACTGTTAAAGAAGCTTTACCCTGTATGTGGAGACGTGGGAAGTTCGAACCAGGATCCCAGTGCATGGTAATGCGTGTGCTTTACCTGGCGAGTCACCACCTGGCCCCTCTAAAATTCTGTGAACTGTTACTTTAAGATTACATCCCTGAATCTCTTCCCCTCCACCACCATCTCCTTATTTCTGAGTGATGACTCCTGGTACATGTTTTCTATTGGAGTTGGACTTTGCAACCCAGTTCTGCTCCCTTATGCAGCACAGAGAATGTGTCCTATGTCAGACCAGAGTTGCAGGGTACAGGGCCCAACTTTCCCTTCTGCCTTGGAAATCCTTTGGCAAAGCTGTTTCTTGTTAATACCTGTTGGCTGGGACTCATTTCCCATTGAGGTGTTCTCTTCTGTGGCATTGCCACTACTGAGGAGTCGGAGTCATCAATGCATTCTAGAAAGTTCTACTACATAAATAATAATAATAATAATATACTTTTACTGCTTTGGCTGTATACAGATTGTGAAATCACACACACACACACACACACACACACACAAATATTACATCACCCGTGACAATCATGCAGATATATTGGCAGAAGCCCTTTCTTAAGCTAAAGCTTGTCAATCTTTATTTAGTGATTTTTCTAAACTGTGAGACATCTTTTTCTTTTGACAAGACAAGCCTTCTTAATATTTTCAAAGCCATCTCTTGAATTTTTTTTTACCCATTCAAACAGTAAATTGGTTCATATAATCAAAACACACTAATAGAATGCCCTTTGACTCTGTGGCCTTTTCAAGTGTTCTGCCTCAAAGTCATCTGAACACAGTGATTTGGAAGCAACCTTAATTTCATTTCAGGTAAAATAATTTAAAGGAAAAAAGTCTAAGAGAACTCCTAAGGTTTATCTTTTTTTTTTAAAAAAAGTAACTTACTCATTCTTCTGGATGTGGTTTCTTTGTTCTGTTCTGAAACATTGTAACAAAGAAAGAACACACTCTCCTGGGGTGAATCTGGGAAGATGGAGGCTGAATCTAAGAACAAAGCGGTTGTGTCAGGCTCTCAGTATAATACTGGCTGTGCTGTGGATGGCTCTGAGCATCCCACATGGCCTGCTTGGAAGGGACTAGTAGGTCCATTTGACAGTATATATCTCTGAGAATTCTTTGGGAATTGGCACTACTGTTGGGAGTTTTTAAAAAAAGGTGGGGGAGGCAGGGAAGGAGGCAGCATAATGGTGGTGCGATATGATTTTATGCCTTAGGCTCTGAGGGCTCAGGTTCAGTCCCCAGTAACACCATAAACCAGAGGTGAGCAGTGCTCTTGTCTCTCTCATTAAAAAATAAATAAGGAATAAAGTAAAATTAAAAAAAAAATTAAGGCACCTGGCTGGCTAACCTATTACTCACCAACCACTTTCTTTCTGGCCAAAGTTAGGGAGCGTTGTCTTTCAGAAGAGCTGTTGGGCCTTAAAGCCAGCCCCCCCTGCTCTGCTTACATAATCATTATTTTGCCTGACAGATCCCCACCACATTATCCCCTCAGGGTATTGCTAATTCAGTTAAAACCATTGCAACAGTTGCTAAGAACACTTCCACCTTCCCAGCATGCCTTTTGCCTCTCTCCACCCCCTTTCCTAGCCAATCCCGTTCCAACTTGCCACTTCCATCTTTACCCTATAAATCCTGCTGCTGTTCCGGTTTTGCTCTTCCGAGTCCTGACCCAGAGAAGACCTGGAGAAGGGCTGATGGGAGGTGGCCATTTTGCTAGCTCCACATGGCCTAAACTGCTGTGCTCACACCCAACTCTGGGACATCCATGTGAATAAAGATTTGCTTTTTCGCTTCGCCACGAGTTCCTGGTCTCTTCTCTGTCCCCCGTGACACAACCTGACAAGAGCTAGTTTGCATTCATCTTTGAGCCATAATGCTGGAATGCTGGGAAAACTGGAAATGGAAATAGAATCTGGGGTGTGTGGGGGAGGACATTTCCTGAAGACTGTACTAGCCTATTCTGACAGGACTGAGTCTAACTTTAAACCCAGTTCAGTGTCTGACCCATAGACCGTGCTCAACAAGTATTTGTTAAATGAATAAATATTTGTGAGTGATATCCACTCACATAGAAGCTATTGTAATTTTTATCTTACCCTTTCATGACTCTTTATTAAAAGCAAGAATGGGATGAGGTGGTGGTATATCTGGTTGAGTACAAATGTTACCATGCAGACAGACCTGGGTTCAAGCCCCTGTCCTCACCTGCAGGAGGAAGAGTGATGAAGCAGTGCTACAGGTTTCTCTCTCTGTTTCTCTCTCCCCTATCTTCACTTTTGATTCCTCTCTGTCTCTATCAAATTAATATATAAATAATAAAATATAAAAATATAAAATAAGTTGAAGTAGAACTTAAATACATTTATAAAAACAACAACTGATGAGGGGGACTGGGAGATGGCTACACAGTAGGTTATACACTTCATCATGTGAAGGGACCTGGGTTCAAGCCCTTTGTTCACCATGTGGGAACACCTGCATGGGGTAAGCTTTGATGATCAGTGGAGCAGTGCTATCTATGATGTCTCTCCTCTCTGTATCTCCCTGTCTGTCTGAAAAACCAACTGGAGAATAGGGCTTTTGTGTATGGTTGAATTCTCAGATCTTCATTGGCACTTACCTTTCTGTATCTGTGACTTTTCCATGTTTCGATCTTCTGTTTCTGCCTCCAAACCACACACAGGTCTTCTTTGATGTGAAAATTGGAGACAAAGACATTGGCAGGATTGTAATTGGCCTCTTTGGGAAAGTCGTGCCCAAAACTGTGAACAATTTTGTGGCCCTGGCAACGGGAGAGGTATGTCTCAGCTCTGTCACTCTCATGATACACAGTGTCAGCTCTGCTAATTTTTTTTTTAAGCCAAACACAAAGATGTCTTCTGGAGAAAATACTGACTAGACTCATAGGTCTGATCTTAAGCCAAGACATCTTAAGCTATTTGACTTTACTTTTACTCATTGCCCTTAGAAATGGAGGGAGGGCTGCAAATAAATAGCTCACTTGAATAGCGGGATGCTTTGTCAGGTGAATGATCCAGATTTGAACCTGGTCCCACTTCACTGAAGGAAGCTTCAATGCTGTGGTATCTTTCACTCTCTTTCTCTGCCTCTCTCTTAAAAAAGAAAAAGAAGAAGAAGAAGGGAAAACAATCAGCAAGTGAAAATTCAGGCTGCCCTTTTGAAAAACTAATTTATATTTGCATGTCCATGGATTGTTCATTTGTTTACTGATTCATTCGATAAGCTTCAGTGAATCATTGCAGAAACTTCATTTCTGCAGATATTTTGTGTTGTTTTTTTCTTTTCTTCTGTTCCCCCCCCTCTATGGTTGTTACTGGGGCTTAGTGCCTGCACAATTCCATCATTCCTGGTGGCCATCTTTTATTTTTTAATAGAGAGAAAAAAAGAAATAGGAACAGAAGGAGAAACACCTATCGCACTGTCCCACCACCTGTGAAGCTTCCACAGTATAGGTGGGGACTAAGGTCTTGAACTCAGGTAACATGTCTGCTCTAGTGAGTGAGCCACTACCTCGCCCCATTTTCTCATTTGTCATTTCCAGTTAGACACTGAGATTTATTTTACTTTATTTTACTTTGCCTCCAGGGTTACCTCTGGGGCTTGGTACAAGCACTACGAATCCACTGCTCCTGGCCCTTTTGTTAAGAAAAAATATATAATTACCTTTATTAATTTATTGGATAGAGACAGCCAGCCAGAAATTGAGAGGAAAGGAGAGGTAGAGAAGGAGAGAAACAGACACCTACAGCTCTGCTTTCACCACTCACAAAGCTTTCCTTCCTGCAGGTGGGGACTGGGTGTTTGAACCTGGGTCCTTGTGCATTGTAACATGTGCGCTCAATCAGTTGCGCCATCACCTGCCTCCCCCTTTTATTCCATTCAGGACAGAGAGAAATTGAGAGGGGTGGGGGAGGTAGAAAGGGAGAGAGAGGGAGTCCAGCAGTAGCACAGTGGGTTAAGTGCAGGTGGCGCAAAACACAAGGACCAGGGTAAGGATCCCAGTTCCAGCCCCTGGCGGCTCCCCACCTACAGGGGAGTCGCTTCACAGGTGGTGAAGCAGGTCTACAGGTGTCTATCTTTCTCTCCTCTCTGTCTTTCTCTCCTCTCTCCATTTCTCTCTGTTTTATTCAACAACAACGACATCAATAACAACAGCAATAATAATAACAACTAAAGCAACAAGGGCAACAAAAGGGAAAAATAAATAAATATTAATTAAAAACAAAGAATGGGGGAGAGAAAGATAGATATCCACAGACCTGAATTACCACTTATGAAGCAACCGTCCTGCAGGTGGGATGCCAGAGGCCCGAACCAGGATACTTGCGTGGGTCCTTGTGCATCATACTATGTGTGCTTAACCCGGTGTTCCACCACCCTGCTCCCGACACTGGGGTTTATCTTTTAAGTATGGGTTGTATCTATAATATGTGTCACTCAATTGATGAAATATCTTTAGAAAGGATATGGATATAAAGGAAGCAAATTTCACCGTGTCATCAAAGATTTCATGATTCAAGGAGGCGACTTCACCAGTGGAGATGGCACAGGAGGTAATGTCTTTTGCATTCTCCCCAAAATAAAATCAGTATGTTCACTCAATACATGGAACCCCTAGCTTTAAGCAACAAAGTCATAAAGACCACTAAACTAAGAACTGATTAGGCCATGTGCATGGCTGTGCTTATTGCCCAGGTTAGAGCTCTGGAACTCAGGGAAGCTTTGATACTGTGATAGCTCTCTGTTTCTGTTTGAAATTTTAAAACATCATGAAGTCAGCCTAGGAGCAGTGAAGCTATTCACTCCACAAATTAATTAATTAATTAATAAAATAAATAATAAAGGAATTTTCAAAGTTATATTGTAATCTATTCTTATAAACCAAGTTAAGAGTTTTATAAATTACAAATAATTACAGAGTTCCAAGTCTACCCAGGCACACCAATGATTCTCATCAAGGATTCCAGCTACCCTTCTCCTTGGACTATGGGTCATGCTTCCTTAAAGAGCTAGTTAAAAAATAAAATCATTTTATTGGGCGGTTAGTGATTTACAGTACAGTGGTTGACAAGAAGGTACAGTGTCTCATCCTCTTGCGATGGGTGTCTGCAAAAACACTCTGGCCCCCAACGTTGGTCCTTTTCCACCATCATGCGCCAGGACCCCAAAGACCCTCTCCCAACTCCTACCTAGCCTCCTTTCCCAGAGTCCTTTGCTTTGGTTCAATACACCAAACCCAGTCCAAGTTTAAGGAGCTAGTTCTGTTCTCTTCTTTACTTCTTCTCTGTTACCATCTGTTCACCCATGGGGACATACACACACCTGTTATGGCACCCTGATGACCAATTCTAGTAAAAGCTTGTGCATCCCTTTAAAGAAATGACTTTCCCACAGCACTTGCTGACTCTCCCCTCCTTTACTTTGTCTCACCCAGGTATCAGCATTTATGGTGAGACGTTTCCAGATGAGAACTTCAAGCTGAATCACTATGGCATCGGGTGGGTGAGCATGGCCAACGCTGGGCCCGACACCAATGGCTCCCAGTTCTTTATCACCCTGACCAAGCCCACCTGGCTGGATGGCAAGCACGTGGTATTTGGAAAGGTCCTTGATGGAATGGTAACTTGTGTGACTTTTTTTGTTTGTTTCTTACTTACAGCTTTGTAGGGCTCCAGAAATCAATTGCTCAAGGGGTAGAAGACCCACCTTGCTATGTGTACAATCCAGGTTTGAGCCTTGGCAGTTCGTAGGAAATGTTATGGTGTGCCTCCACCCCCAGTCTCTCTGTGGATGAATGAGAATCAGCCCAGACGGGGAAATCATGCAGGTGTAATACCTTGGCTCTAAAGAAGAAAAAAAGGGGGTTTGTAGGGAGTTGACGGGCAGTAGCGCAGTGAGTTAAGCATACATGGTGTGAAGTGCAAGGGCCGGCACAAGTATCCTGGTTCAAGACCCAGTCTCCCCACCTGCCAGGAGGTTGCTTCACGGGTGGTGAAGCAGATCTGTAGGTGTCTGTCTTCCTCTCCTCTCTTGATTTCTCTCTGTTCTATCAAAAAAAATCTGTATTTTTTAAAATTTTATTTATTATTGGGTATAGACAGAGAGAAATTGAGAGGGGAGGGGAAGGTAGAAAAAGATAGACACCTGCTGACCTGCTTCATGGCTCATGAAGCAACCCCCTGCAGGTGGGGAGCCAGGGGCTCGAACTGGGATTCCTGCATGGGTCCTTGCACTTCATACTATGTACCCTTAACCCAGTGGGCCACTGCCAAACTACCAAAAGCTTCGTATTTATAGTGAAAACCTTTGCTTACTCACTTTCAAGATTTGTTTGTTTTGTATGAAAAAGACAGAGAGAGAGAGAGAGAGAGACCAGAGTACTGCTTCGGCATATGTGATACAGAGAATCAAACCAGGGGCTGCACACACACACACACATACACACACACATACGCGCACACACACACATACATACACATACACACATACACACACACACACACACACCCCACATGCTTTACCCACTGAGCCAGCTTCCTGGACACACAGCTTTGTTTTCATTTGAAAAGCTGCTTATAAGAGAGGCACTACTGCACATTAGCTGACTTCTTCTTGTGGCATTTTAATTGCTGGAAGGATTGGGGAAGAAGCTGGGAACTCAACATGGAGAAACTTAGTACTTATAATTCAACTCACTAATTCATATACATGGATCTTTTCCCCACCAGGATCATTGCTAGAGTATAGTCCCTGCATGACTCCATTGCTCTTAGAAGCCTCCTTTTCCCCCACCTTTAGATAGAAGGTGAGAGACAAAGAGAGATAGAGAGGAAGAGAGAGGCAGAGAAAGGGGAAAGATACTTCAGCACTGCCCGACCACTCATGAAGCTTCCCCCTAACGGGTGCTAGAAGCCAGATTCTCATGCATGGTAATGTGCACCACCTCCTGGCCTCAGGGGGACTCTTTTTAATGTAAACAAATAACACCTGAGCCCTGCATGTGCTTAGAATGGAATAATCATCTGTCTTAAAAAGGAAGGAAATCTTATCTCAAGCAAGAGGAATGGAAGACCATGAGGGTATTGTGTTCAGTGAAATATGCCAGCCACAAAAAGATTAACAGGCGCAAAGCACAAGGACCGGCATAAGGATCCTGGTTCGAACCCCGGCTCCCCACCTGCAGGGGAGTTGCTTCACAGGTGGTGAAGCAGGTCTGCAGGTGTCTATCTTTCTCTCCTCCTCTCTGTCTTCCCCTCCTCTCTCCATTTCTCTCTGTCCTATCCAACAATGACGACAACAACAATAATAACTACAACAATAAAACAACAAGGGCAACAAAAGGGAATAAATAAATAAAATAAATATTTTAAAAAAATTAAAAAAAAAGATTAACAGATAGGGGTCTCTAAAGCATTTAGATCCAAAGTTAATTACAGAGATTCAGAGTGGAGGGGCAGCTGTCAGGAGGAGGAAGCAGGGAACTGGAGTCCAGCAGGTACAGAGTTCCACCTTCACAGGAGAACACAGCCCCTGAGCTCGGTTACATAACATTGTGAACATGTGATACTACTAAGGGGAGATGCTATGGTAGGTATTTCCAAGCCTGGGAGAAAGAAGCAAATCCCAGAGTCCTAAGTATTCAGTCCAGATCCAGTCACCTTCTGAGGCAGGCTAGCCATCACATGACTGGAGAATTCAAATGCATGCAGGGGGGCGAGCAGGCAGTGGCACACCTGGTAGAGCACACACATTGCCATGTGCGAGGATTCGAGTTCAAGCCCTCAGTCCTCACCTGTAGGGAGCAAGTTTTATGAGCAGCAGAGCAGGGCTGCTATGGGTGTTTGTCTTTCTCTCTTCCTATCTTCCCCTTCCCTCTGAATTACTTTCTGTCTCTATCAATAAAATAAAAGGGAAAAGAAAGGACGGGGGGAAGAATGTCCACCAGGAGCAGTGGATTTGTTATGAGGCACTTCTTCTTCTAGCGTTTGCCCTTCTTCCGTAGCCAGTCAACAGCGTCAGGTTGAGCCTGATGTAAAGTTTCGAGACCTCCTTTGAATCTGGAGAGGTGCCAGTCGTTGACTATGTGGGTCATAGTCTGTCTGTAGCCGCAGGGGCAGTTCGGGTCGTCTCTGGCTCCCCAGCGATGGAACATAGCGGTGCACCAGCCATGGCCTGTTCGATAGCGATTGAGGAGGGCCCAATCATAACGTGCTAGGTCAAAGCCGGGCTGACGCTTGCAGGGGTCTGTGATGAGGTGTTTGTTCTTTACCTCAGCTGACTGCCAACTCTGTTTCCAAGAGTCTGGAACAGAGAAGTTCAGTGTAGGCATAGGGGACCAGATTGGGTGACGAGACATCAAGCGTTGGACAGGGTGGGCGAAGATATCCGCGTATATTGGCAGGTCTCCCGTGATAACCTTGATGGTAAAAAAAATAATAATAAGTAAAATAAAAATACATGCAGGTGTGGGGGCCAGGCGGTAGCGCAGTGGGTTAAGTGCACATGGCACAAAGTGCAAGGACCAGCATAAGGATCCCAGTTTGAGCCCCCAGCTCCCCACCTGCAGGGAGGTTGCTTCACCACTAACAAAGCTATCCCCCTGCAGATGAAACCGGGGTATTGAACTCAGGTCCTTGTACACTATAACATGTATGCTCAACCAGGCGTGCCATCACCCAGCCCCAATTGGAATTTTAAAAACTGTTTTATTTATTGATTAATGAGAGGGATAGAAGGAGAAAGAGAGCCAGACATCACTCTGGTACATGTGCTGCCGAGGATTGAACTCAGGACCTCCTGCTTGAGAGTCCAACACTTTATCCACTGCACCAACTCCTGGACCAGATTGGAATTTTCATCTAGCGGTAGGCCACACACACCCAGAAATAACCCACTCTGCATGCAATCACAACAAAGGGAAATCTGTATTCTCATGAACAGTCGTTCACAAAAGAAGCTGTTCTTGGACTGGAGAGATATCAATAGCTCAGCAGGTGGGGTATGTGCCTTGTGATGTTTGCAGCCTAGGTTTGAGCCCCAGTACCATGTGGGAGGTGCCTTGGCACTCCGGGAAACTCCAGTCCTGTAGTGTCTCTCCCTCTCTGTGGGAATAAAAGAGTCATCCCGGGAGAAGTAAAATCACGTATGCACGGGCTTGGCTCTGGGGGTGGGGGGAGAGTCTATTCATAAGTAATGCATCCTGCACACCTCATACTGA
This sequence comes from Erinaceus europaeus, assembly GCF_950295315.1. NCBI lineage: Eukaryota > Metazoa > Chordata > Mammalia > Eulipotyphla > Erinaceidae > Erinaceus > Erinaceus europaeus. The sequence continues at coordinate 26,046,915 of NC_080163.1, read as the reverse complement.
ACTTGCTTTTGAAATGAGCTGAATATATGCCTGCATCTATTAAATGTGTCTGGGATCCCCCCCCCCCCGTGGGGTCTAACCAGATTCTAAATAGTTTAAATGCAGACACATTCCTTCATTAAGTGAGCAGTTTATTGTTGTTGCAAGGGCTTCACTTCTCCATCCAGGCTAACATTTTCAAATGGGGGGTGAGAGAGGAGAACACACCCCAGCACCAAAACATCCCCCAGTGCAGGGTGGGGGGAACCAGGCTTCAACTTCGGTTGCCTGAATCCAGGCACTCCTGCACTCTGCAGTTATTTTTATCTGATTCTCTTTGGAAAACACCTCCGAAATGTACTTTCTGAGCCTTAGAACAGTCAGTCCCCTGTCCTCTAGGGTGACACACTCATCAGGGCTTGTGAGGGTCTCTGGGGTCAAGAATGGGACCTTGAGGACCACTGTAGATTTAGTATCAGACTTGGGCTGGCTTTTATGTGGGCTAACCCAGTCTGAAATCCACCTCTCCTTCAATGCCCATCTGATTCTGCCCAGTCTTGTTACAAGGTGGAGCTGAAATGGATTCAAAACGCCCTGTGCATTCTTACTCAGGGTTGGAACAAGTGAGTAGAAATACCTCCCACTTGTGTCAGTACTTAGACACCAGACTTTATTTTTAGATTATGAAGTGCCAAAAAAAAAAAAAAAGGCAAGGGAATACACAAAGATGTGCTCTGATGAACACAGTGATGAGTAAATTGTATTCAACTATGTGTCAATTGTATGATGATTCTGTTTCACATAGTTAGTGAGCTTGGTTCTTGCGATCATTAAAACACATACAGGGTGTGGGCGGTAGCGCAGTGGGCTAAGCTCAAATGGCGAGGATCCCAGTTTGAGCCCCCAGCTCCCCACCAGCAATAACCCTAGAGGCAAAGAAAAAAAAACAGACAACAGAGGGCCAGGTGGTGGCACTCCTGGCTAAGCACTCACATTACAGTGCACAAGGACCCAAGTTCAAGCCCCTGGTCCCCACCTACAGGGAGAAAGCTTCAAGACTGGTGAATCAGGACTGCAGGTGTCTCTCTGTCTCTCTCCCTTTCTCACTCTCCCCCCTCTCAATTTCTCTCTGTCTCTGTCCCATAATAAATAAATAAAAGAAAATTTAAGAAAAATGTAAAAAAAAAAAAACCACAAAAGCAAGAACAATGAAACTTACTTCTCACTGGGGCTTTCTGAAGGGAATGAGCTTCTGCATTTCTCTCTCCAGTCAGTGGTCCACTTCATAGAACTTCAGGCCACCGATGGGCATGACCGGCCACTCACTGACTGCACCATCGTCAACAGCGGCAAGATAGATGTGAAGGCGCCCTTCGTGGTGGAGGTTGACGACTGGGGATACAACGCAAAAAAATGAGGAACACCGCCCAGGAGGGATGTGCATGTGTGTTTCTCCCACTTTTTCTTTTCTTTTCTTTTTTTTAAGTGACCAGGGGTTTGGTGGGGCTTGGTCCCTACACAACTCCACCATTTGTGGTGGCCATTTTCTTTTCTTTTTCTGATAGAAACAGAGAGAGAGAAAGAGAAAGAGTAAGAGAGACACCTGCAGGTTAAGCGCACTTGGCGCAAAGCTCAAGGACTGGTGTAAGGATCTCAGTTTGAGCCCAGGCTCCTCACCTGCAGGGAAGTCGATTCACAGGTGATGAAGCAGGTCTGCAGGTATCTGTCTTTCTCTCCCCCTCTCTGTCTTCCCCTCCTCTCCTACCCAACAATGAATGACATCAAAAACAGCAATAATAACCACAACAAGGCTACAACAAGGGCAACAAAAGGGGGGTGGAGAAGAGAGAGAGAGAGAGAGACACCTGTAGCACTTCACCTCTCGTGAAGTTTTCCCCCTGTGGGTGGGGACCAGGGGCGTGAACCCTGATCCTCATGCATGATAACGTGTATTCTACCGGATGTGCCACTGCCTCAGCCCTCTCCCACTTTTCCAAAGTAACCAACTGGCTTTTGTTTGACTTTCTTTGGTTTTTTCCCACCCTTGATCGCAGGGAAGTTATAAACCTCAGCCACTCTCATGCGGATTTTGGCAAATCACTTTTAAGGAGTTTAAGGAGTTGGCACTTGAAAGACTCCCTTCCTCTATTGGTGCTACCTTCCAACTAGGAAACCCCGTACAGGCTGTTCTGTACTGAAGAGTGTACTCATTACTTGGCTGAACGCATTGTTATTCCCACGTTGAGGGATGATGGGGACACAACGTGTATGATTCTGTACTCAAGCAAATTCTTTTCAGGTAAAGGGAGACTGACCTGCTGAGAAAAGGTGTTTTTAACTTTGACTTGATACAAAGGTGCTTTGGAGTTCATTATATTAAATACTTTTTATATGCAGCAATTCTTCTTGCCAGACTATTTTTAAATTTATCTTAAAAAGTGGGGGGGGAACCCTTAAAGCAATCATGAAGGATGAATGAACACTGGATGGTCTCATGCACAGGTGACCCTTAAGAAATAAAGAAAGGAAAACACAGGGTAAGATTTTTTTTTTAATTGGGGAATTAATGCTTTACGTTCAACAGTAAATACAATAGTTTGTACATGCATAACATTCCCCAGTTTCCCATATAACAATACAACCCCCACTAGATCCTCAGTCATCCTTCTTAGATCTGTATTCTCCCTACAGGGTAAGATTTTATTTAGCAGGGAGTCGGTGGTAGCGCAGCGGGTTAAGTGCATGTCCGTGGCGCCAAGCGCAAGGACCGGCATAAGGATCCCAGTTCGAGCCCCCAGCTCCCCATCTGCAGGGGAGTCGCTTCACAAGCAGTGAAGCAGGTCTGCAGGTGTCTATCTTTCTCTCTCCCTCTCTGTCTTCCCTGCCTCTCTCCATTTCTCTCTGTCCTATCCAACAATGATGACAACATCAATAAAAACAATAATAATAACTACAATAATAAAACAACAAGGGCAACAAAAGGGAATAAGTAAGTGAATAAATATTTTTTTAAAAGTTTAAAATATATATTTTATTTAGCAGTTGTCTATGTATCAGACCCAAAGTTTCTAAATAGAGGAGATAAAGGTTGTCAGGGGCTTGGAGACCCAGTGGCCTGTGTGGAAAAAGCTGACAGATGTTAAACTATAAACCTGCAATAGAATCAGACTTATAAGTCAACATTCCCCCCCAATCAAGTGGCATTAAAAAACAAGCTTAATGCACAATACATGCATTCCAGTGTTAACAGACTAAAGCGGGTTCTATAAATCAAACGACTGCTAACAACTGGATAATTTGGGAAAAGAATGTACAGAAATGATGACTCTCACATCCTGAATACTTGACCTGACTTGACTCCAGCTGAAATTAAAAATATTCTTTCTCTCACTCATATCACAGACATAAAGATTCCATCTGTATTCAGACAGGATGGGAAGGGAGAATGTGACCCAGACCTAGTACAATGGGGGTTGGGTTAGATATCAAGTGCATATGGCAAAGCAGGTGTTCTGTTCAAGTGAACTGTTTTGCAGACCCTCCCTCAAGCCTTTCTTGCCCCCTCACCCAGGCCCTGCGGACTGGCTTAGGGATGGGTGTTTGACCCCAGTCATGTGTGTGAGCCTCAGCTGTGAGACTTCTGATGGAATTACTGAGAAAGGGCTACTGTCTTTCCCTTGTGGGCAGGTGGTAAAGGAACAAGCCAGGAAGGTAATAAGCACAGAGAAAAGGGAAAGACATGGGTCAGGAGATGGAAAAATGGATTCCTGAGCTGAGGAGGCAGCATAATGGTAATTCAAAAGACTTGTGCCTAAGGCTCTGAGGTCCCAGGTTCAAGTCCCAGCACTAACATATACCAGACCTGAGCAATGCACAATATATGCATTCCAGTGTTAACAACAGATTAAAGAGGGTTCTATAAATCGAACTGTTGCTAACAGCTGCATAATTTGGGAGGAGAATGTACAGAAATATATGAACTGTATTTTTCAATAAAATATTTAAAAAAAAAAAGATTTCTGAACATACCACTGAGTCCCTGTGTTAAGGGCTTCTTGGCAACAGGGACCCATGCCAGCCACACATAAACAGTCCTGAGGGACACTGGAAAGTATACCAGAAACTGGGTTGGAGCTGACAGAGGAGCCAGATGTCATAATGTTGCATCCACCTCTCCCCTTTTCATCTGGTTTGAGGCCATGAATTGCACTGTGTGCACCAGAACACAATGCCTAGAAGTCAACCCTTAACCAGAGACCCAGGACACAGATAAAAAACAACTGTTGGGAGTTAGGCGGTAGCACAGCGGGCTAAGTGCATGTTGTGTGAAGCGCAAGGACCAGTGTAAGGGTCCCAGTTGGAGCCCCCAACTCCCCACCTGCAAGGGAGTTGCTTCACAAGCGGTGAAGCAGGTCTGCAGGTGTCTTTCTCTCCCCCTCTCTTGTCTTCCCCTCTCCATTTCTCTCTGTCCTATCCAACAACGACCACATCAATAACAACAATAACTACAACAACAATAAAAAAGCAAGAGCAACAAAAGAGAAAATAAATAAATATTTTTTTAAATTTTAAATAAAAACAACAACTGTTATGGATTGGGAAGGTAGGTGAGGGTCTGAAAAGTCAGCATACCTCATCTGTTTAAAAACAGGAAATTGTTTAATTATATAGTAAGGGAGATGGAGAGAGAGAGAGATAGAAATGGGAAGAGAGGGGAGTCAGGTGGTAGCGCAGCAGGTTAAGCACAGGTGGCGCAAAGCACAAGGACCTGCATAAGGATCCCAGTTTGAGCCCCCAGCTCCCCATCTGCAGGGATTCGCTTCACAAGCAGTGAAGCAGGTATGCAGGTGTCTATCTTTCTCTCCTCCTCTCTGTCTTCCCCTCCTCTCTCCATTTATCTCTGTCCTATCCAACAACAATGACATCAGTAACAACAACAATAACTACAACAACAATGAAAACAACAGGGGCAACAAAAGGGAAAATAAGTATAAAAATTTAAAAAAAAAGAAAAGAAATGGGAAAAGAGACACCTTTAACATTGCTGCACCACTTATGAAGCTTCCCTCTTACAGGCTGAGACTGGGGGCTTGAACCTAGGCCCTTGCACATGGCAACATGTGCACTCAGCTGGATGTACCATGGCCCATCCTCCTTACCTCACCTGTTTACAGTTATTCCTGACACCTGGCCTACTGTAAAATTAGGAGGAAACACAGCACCACTCACCCTTAAAGTCGTGCACATGTGTCGGGCTAGCTTCGCGGGCAGGAGAGAGAGAGATGACCAGGGACTCATGGCTGAGTGGTACACAGTTCAGTCTTTATTCATGTGGAACGCAGTGCAATCTAAACTATCTCTAATCATAATCTTGTCCCTATCTATCCTGAGGCGGAAGAGTCAGGTCCAAAAAGGATGTACGTAGGATAGGGGGTGGGGAGAAGGAAAAAGCGTGCAAAACAGTGAGGATTAAACCAATGCCCTGGAGGCAGGGCGGTGCTTAGTTAACAGTGGTTATGTAAATAGAATACAGTGTTAAGCAGGGGGGATTAAACCAATGAAACAGAAGGGGTCTTAGAAGCAGAATTTAGAAGCAGACCAACACACATGTCTGTGTATCTTTCTTTTTTCCTATCCCTGTTTTGCATAAATAAATTATCCTTTCACCTGAAATCTGACGGAGTCTTCTGTGATGCTTCACTGCCTACATTCATTCATCTATGACCAGACTGGCAGATTTCCAAAGGAGACCCTTAGATCCCTTACCCCACTTCATCCACAAAACCTGGATCCAGCTCTACCTGAAGCTTATTTTCACCTCTTGAGTTTCTCGTGTTTTAATTTTTAACTACATGAACTAACACACTTCCATTTGTCGTCTCAGCCAGCACAGATAGATTCCTCGTGATTTACAACCTAAAGCCTTGAATACAGTAGTACTGGAAAACTTTTACATAGAAAGATGCAACCTGCAGACCTATTTATGAGAGTAAATGACTGTAAGCAACTTGAATGTCCCCAAGTGGTTATAAAGCATGCCTCCCATAACAGAATAGTATGCCTTCCTTAGGCTTAAGGCTATCCAACTTCAGAGAAAGCAGTTGCTTTAAAGACACAAGAGTAGAAATTCTCTGCAGCATGATCTCAATTATGTAAATACATGATCTAAGTTCAAAACCAACAAATGTAAACTGACACAGAGTGAAGGCAAAGGAGGGGGATTAAAAAAAAAAACTCTTCCATTTATATGTATTCAATCTTCCGATTTTTCTCCAGAGTGCATTTAATTTTAATTATTTGAGAAAGTAAACTTACAAAAACAACAACAAAAATGCTTTAAGTGGTAATAGGAAAGCAAATGGAAACAAATGACCTGTTATACATATGAAAGCTCTTTAAGTCTCAGATGTCACAAGGAGCCTAAGACATGCCCCCCCCCCTCACTTGTGCTTTGCACAATGGCTGCTCTCGTGTCAAGGCCAAAAGTAGTTTGTTGGGGGTCGGGTGGTGGCTTACATAGTGCAAGGTGCTAGGACTCGCTCAGGGATCCCAGTTCGAGCCCCCGGGTCCCCACTTGCAGAGGAGTGGACTGCCAGGAACAGTGGATTCATAGTGCAGGTGTCCCAGCGATAACCCTGGAGGCAAAAAACAAACAAAAAAAATAAAGTGTGTTTTGGTGTTGCTGGAGTTCTGAAACCAAGTGCAGGAAGAGAAGAATTCTCAGGCTAGTTTACTATGGAAAGGCCAGGAGGTGAATGACATGTTCTACTTAAAGCCCTTTGATTCACCAAGGAAAAATCAGGCTTTCCACGGAAAACCTTAGTAAACAGAGAACACTGTCAGCTAGTGCTCTGAGGTGAGGCTCACTCACTTAAAAAAAGTATGAAGCTTCTGATAGAGATGACCCGTAACAATGGAGAGAGGGATTTATTCGAGGTTTAGGCCCATCATGTCTGTTTGGGAATCTCAAGACTCTTCGAATAGGGCCCCAGCTGATGGGATGGCCTGATAGTGACTAAAGAGTTATCTTTAAAGTATGCCAGTCTCTAGCCCTTATTCAGCTTTTGTAGTCCTTTCTTTGATAAGGTCAGCTTTGGAGTGGTGGAGGCAGGTGTCATAGGAAGTAGGTAAAGAGAGTGTCTAAGTTAAGTAGACACTATTTCATTAGGAACTTTATGGTGTCTTTTTAGTCCCCCCCCCAAAAAAAAGAGTCCTAGAGCCCTGCTTCCCCAGAGCCCTGCCCCACCAGGGAAAGAGAGAGACAGGCTGGGAGTGTGGATCAACCTGTCAATGTCCATGTTCAGCAGGGGAGCAATTACAGAAGCCAGACCTTCCATCTTCTGCACCCCATAATGACCTTGGGTCCATGCTCCCAGAGGGATAAAGAATAGGAATAGGGGAGGGGATGGGATATGGAGTTCTGGTGGTGGGAATTATGTGGAGTTGTACCCTTCTTATCCTATGGTTTTTGTCAGTGTTTCCTTTTTATAAATAAAAATTATTTTTTAAAAATGTATGAATATTTTTTTTTTAAAAATTGGCCATATGTCTAGAACTTCTTAAAACACAGACTGAGTCTTTTCAATACATAGGCTGTCTTTGATATGTTGTCTCTCCCAAAAGCCTAGACCAGGGAGAACAGAAGAAACTGGTAGCACACCTATATATAAGATGCTGGGTATTATACCCCAAACCCTATCAAAGGGACTTTCCAAAGTTAACCCTATCACCAAATAATGTGATGATAACAATAACTATCCATTGTCTTCTTGAACCTTAAGACAACAGGAACCTCACATTTCCACTATAGAGCCTATATTTCCCCCAGTCCTAGAACCTTAGGGTGGGGCCCACTTTTCTGCATGCTTCTCTCAATCAAATCAAATAATATTGCATCCGTGGATCGCAACCTAATCAATGCAACGAGTGCCATCCCAGCATGCTTCACTTCAGACTGTCACCAGAGAATTCAGGTGTGGAATGACAACCCTTCAGCTCCATCACTCGGGTGAGACCTTTCCTTTCATAGTATTCTCTAATTCCATTCCAGGTGGTCCACTCCCCAATAAAGTCCCCAAACCTAGATATAGTCCAAGTCCCCTGAGATAGAGCATAGGTTCACCCGTGCCCATAAACTAGGGGAAAAAATATATACCTGAAAGCAGACGCACATAAGAGCATGCAGGGAATACCCCCCAACACTTCATGTGCACTATTCCAGTCTTTGGGTCCATGATTGGTCAACAATTTGTTTGGCTTTGTATGTTAACTCTCTTTTCAGTCACCAGGTTCCGAATGCCAGCAAGATGCTGACCAGACTTCCTTGGACAGACGACCCCATCAATGTGTACTGGAGCTCCGCTTCCTCAGAGCCCCCACCCTACTAGGGAAAGAGAGAGGCAGACTGGGAGTATGGATCGACCGACAACGCCTATGTTCAGCGGGGAAGCAATTACAGAAGCCAGACCTTCCACTCTGCAACGCACAATGACCCTGGATCCATACTCCCAGAGAGATAGAGAATGGGAAGGCTATCAGGGGAGGGGAGGGGATATGGAGATCGGGTTATGGGAATTGTGCAGAATTGTACCCCTCTTATTCTACGGTTTTGTTAATGTCTCCTTTCTTAAATAAATAAATAAATAAATAAAACATTGTAACCTAAAAAAAAAAGTATGAAGCTGCATTTCCCAAATTTTATGGTATCACGGACCTTGATGACAATAAAATTTGTGTGAAAAACAAACTATTGCTATATATATATTCTGCCATTTTTGCAAAAAGTCCCTATTTTTCTTTAAAAAAAATTATTGCCACCAGGGTTATCACTGGGGCTCAGTACCTTCATGATGAATTCACCACTCCCAACAGCATTTTTTTTCTTTTTATTTGATTGGACAGAGACAAATTGAGAGGAGAGGGGGAAAGGAGAGAGACCTGCAGCACTGCTTCACCATTTGTGAAACTTCTTCCTGCAGGTGGGGACAAGGGGACTTGAACCTGAATCCTTGCTCATGATAATGTGTGCTCAACCAGGTGCACCACTGCTTGGGCCCTGCAAAAAGTTTTGAAGGAAACAGTTCACTCTATAGAATCAAATGCAAATTACTCTGGAGACCACTTTCATCATTCCCAAATGATCCCAGGTTGGTCTTGAAGCCATTTCAATAAAACATTTTAAATGTCCGGGGTGTGGGGGGCGGCGGGTGGTGGTGCACCTGGTTGAGTGCACATGTCACAAAGCATAAGTAGCAGGGTTTGAACCTCCGGTCCCCACCCGCTGTTGAGGGAAAGCCTTGCAAGTAGTGGAGCAGGGCTACAGGTATCTGTTTCTCTCCCTCTCCATCATCCCCTTCCTCTCAATTTCTGGCTGTCTCTATTCAGTAAACAAAGGTTTAAAAAAAAAAAAAAAAAGTCCTGACAACCTTGCCCATGCTTTATTTTGTTTCATTTTGCAATTTTGCTGGGTTGTCAGATAAGAATTTAATAAAATTCATTTGTGCCACAGACAAATCATCAACTATTCCATTTCTGGGAAGTGTGAAGGTTTTACGTAGAACTCACCAACCTCATCTTTCAGTTCAGTTGTTTTGAGTTACATACAGACAAAAACATGGCAAGAACCTCATAGCAGGGAAGGGATTTGTTTTTGTTTTTCAACATTCCTATAACTCAGATGGTGGTGGTGGGGAAATCTTTGATCTGGAAGGCCTTGGAAATTCTAAGCCCCCTTAAGGCACTTCTTTACTTTATTGTTACCCCCTCCCCACACCCCCGCCAGCCCGCCCCAAATCAAAAGAGTAAAAGTACTATTTGTCATGGAAAATTTGGGTGTTACTAAGTACATAACAGCTTTTACTTAAGACTTTAATTCATTTTGTGGGTTTAAGATTTTGGCCAAGTGTTAACAGTCAGGTGTGACAGAAGGCAGACTCACTGGAGAAATGCTAATGTTACTTTTTTGTTTGTTTTTATTTTTTTAGGATAGTGGAAAAACAACTGGCATTAATGCAGGATTTAGAGTGACTAGTCACAGACATTCCATCTGAAGAAAAAAAATCCCATCTGTCAAACATTAAAGAATCAAAAACAAAACCCATTACAAAATCCATAAGTGGAATTTTAATCCCATCACTAGATTTACCAGGATGCCCAAGAGTCAAAGACTTGCAGGGCTTAGGGAGAACTCCACATGTCAGGATTCCTCTGCTGCATCTGAGGCTTTATGAGTCATGCAGGTTTCCACAGCCACTCAGTGTTCAGAGAGGAGAAAGGTCTTTCTTCCCAAACCACACTGCTACTCAGGTTGGCAAAACAGCTCACCTGCCTAGTGTGCTTGCTTTGCCCTGTGAAGCTTCTTCTTCTTCTAGCGTTTGCCCTTCTTCCGTAGCCAGTCAACAGCGTCAGGTTGAGCCTGATGTCTGCTTGTTGCTGGCTTTGAAAGTGACTGGGATCCATGTGGATTCAGTCGGCTAGGAAGGATGGTCAGTTTCCCCAATAAATGGGTACTCACGGGATGCACCACGAGAAGGTCGATCCACTGCAGCCCTGTGAAGCAATCCAGGTTCAAACCTAGCCCAAACATACTGCATTGGAGGAAGCTTTTGTGTTTATCTTTTTTTTTTTCAGTCTATCTGAGAAGTGTCGCATGGTAACCACACTCCAGTGAAGAAAAAATAAAGAAGTGGCTGTTCAAATGACAGTCACCTGAGTGTTACATATTTGTCCTGTCACTTGAATAGCTAGCTCAGTAGCTCAGTTTGAAAGCTTGAGCACCTTTCCTTCCAAGGTAAATATAATAAACCCATCTGTTTCTGGTGACTCTTCGGGACACCAGGACTTATACTGGGACAATGTCATGAGGAAAGGAAATAAGAATCAGCCCAGGGCTGATGGTGCAGTGGCCATAGATACTGAGGTTGGAAAGAGACCTTGGAGGCTATGAATGGATTTGTACCAGTTGTCGGCCAGGTAAGCCTGCCCTGTCCTTCTGCTCCCTGCCTCCTTTCAGAATCAGTAATGGACTCTCCCAACCTGAACCTAGAAACTTCCTCATGCCATGTTCTCATTGCTTACTGTCTGGGTGTCTCCCAATTCCTCCTTGCACTCAAAGCTTCTTCAAGGCAAAGATTAAGCCTTTCTCTTCATCTACTCTCTGGTGGTGTGTCACAGACTATCGATGTTCAATGACTATGTTTAGCATCAATAATCAATGAGAAGGGCTGGGAGGTAGCTCACCCAGAGAGCTATCTGTGTGCCCTTTTCCATGCACAAGGACCCAACACCATCTGGGAGCACCATGCAGGGGGAGGCTTCCATGGTATAGTGGTGTCTCTCCTCCCCTCTCTCTGTCTCTCACCCTCTCTTCTGGAAAAAAAGAAAATAAAAAGTCCACAGGAACTGGTGGATTCTCATAGGCTCAAAACACTGACAAAAATAAAGAAATAAAGAAGGGTGAGTCTGGGGCTGACTGGTGGTGCACCTGGTTGAACACATGTTACAATGTGCAAGGACCTGGGTTTGAGCCCCTGGTCTTCACCTGCCAGAGGAAAGCTTTGCAAGTGGTGAAGCGGGTGTCTCTCCGTCTCCCTCCCAACCTCCCTAATCCCCCTTTCCCTCTTGATTTCTGGCTGTCTCTATTCAACAAATAAAGATAATAATTTTTTTTTAAATCTTAAAAAATAATATTAAGGGAGTTGGGCAGTAGTGCAGCGGGTTAAGCACAGGTGGCACAAAGTGCAGGACGAGCGCAAGGATCCCAGTTCAAGCCCCCGGCTCCCCACCTGCAGGGGAGTCAGTTCACAGGTGGCGAAGCAGGTCTGCAGGTGTCTATCTTTCTCTCGAGTCTCTGTCTTCCCCTCCTCTCTCCATTTCTCTCTGTCCTATCTAACAGTGATGACATCAATAACAACAACAATAAAAAACAACAAGGGCAACAAAAGGGAAAATAAATAAATATAAAAAATAATAATATTAAAAAAAAGAGTCAGCCTGAATGTATAGCCTGAGAAACTTGCAATTCCTCAGGACTAGAAAGACTACTGAACACTGACATTTGCTTTTTGATTTTTTTTCTTTTTTTTAATATTTATTTTATTTATTTACTCCCTTTTGTTGCCCTTGTTGTTTTTTTATTGTTGTAGTTATTATTGTTGTTGTCGTTGTTGGATAGGAGAGAGAGAAATGGAGAGAGGAGGGGAAGACAGAGAGGAGGAGAGAAAGACAGACACCTGCAGACCTGCTTCACTGCCTGTGAAGCGACTCCCCTGCAGGTGGGGAGCCGGGGTTCGAACCAGGATCCTTATGCCGGTCCTTGTGCTTTGCGCCACCTGCACTTAACCCGCTGCGCTACAGCCCAACTCCCACTTTTTGATTTTTTATACTTATTTCAAAGATCTATTTTAGGGGGGGAAAAAATCAACATTTACTACTGATTTCTAGAGTTGAGGTTTGAAGGCTATGATAGAAAGAGACTGGGGGCTGGGGAGATTGCATAATGGGTATACAAAGAGACTTTCATATGTAAGGCTCAGGTGTCAGATTCAATCCCCAGTATCACCATAAACCTGAGCTGAGCAGTGCTCATTGATTTAACACACACACACACACACACACACACACACACACACACACACACATATATATTCAAACACTTTACATTGTGTAATTATGAATGGGGGAGCCTATTTATGTATCTACTACCACTTTATTCTGTACTTTAAAAAAAAAATTATAAAAAGGAAACATTGACTAAACCATAGGATAAGAGGGGTACAACTCCACACAATTCCCACCACCAGAACTCTGTATCCCATCCCCTCCCCTGACAGCTTTCCTATTCCTTAACCCTCTGGGAGTATGGACCCAAGGTCATTATGGGGTACAGAAGGTTGAAGGTCTGGCTTCTATAATTGTTTCCCCACTGAACATGGGCATTGACAGGTCAATCTATACTCCCAGCCTGTCTCTCTCTTTCCCTGGTGGGGAAGGGCTCTGAGGAAACGGAGCTCTAGGACACATTGGTGGGGTTGTTTGTCCGGGGAAGTCTGGTCGGCATCATGCTGGCATTTGGAACCTGGTGGTAGAAAAGAGAGTTAACATACAAAGCCAAACAAATTCTTGACCAATCATGGACCTAAAGGCTGGAATAGTGCAGATGAAGAGTTGGGGGGAGGTCCTCCATTTTGTAGATAGCTAATAGGCATATTTTAGTTAAATTTCAAAGGGCCTGTGGCTATACTAGTGTTTTTTTTTTCCCCTGAGCCTGAAATCTGAGATGCAGGTGGATCCAAGTTATTGTTTGGGGAGATGATGTCATGGCTGGAAAAAGGACCAGAAAGCTGGATCAGGGAAGAGAGTAGCTCCCTAATATGGGAAAGGTGTATAAATATTGTTGACTGTAAACCCCATTGATTTGATGTGATCTGGGGCCTGCCCCTATTCAGCTTAGGAGACTATGTGATCTCTGCATCCCTGTAGCTCTGAGCTCACATTCTGTGGTCATGGGAAGGAACGTTCCAAGCTGCCCCAATATCAGGACCCATCTTCCTCAGGTGTAGCATAGAGTATGTTGTCCATTCTCCCTTCAGAGGATGGAACATTCTCTACCATTTTTGATCCAAGTTGAGGGCAAGGTCCTATGGAGGCCCACAAAGGGGTCTATTGTATTGTTCCTGCTAGGAATGACCAGTAAAAATGGAGAGAGGGACTTATTTGAGGTCTAGGCTCATCACGTTTGGGAATCTCAGGACTCCCTGATTGCGGCCCCAGCTGATGGGCTGGCCTGATAGTGACTAAAGAGTCATCGTTAAAGTATGCCAGTCTCTTGCCCTTATTCAGCTTTTGCAGTCCTTGCTTTGATAGGTTAGCTTTGGAGTGAGTGAGAGAACTGTAGTAGGAAGTAGGTGAGGAGAGTATAATGTCTAAGTGGACATTATTTCATTAGGAACTTTATACTGACTCTCTACAGACTATTGTGTACTTTTGCTTTCAGGTATCTATTTTGCCCTAATTTGTGGATACATGTGAACATTTGCTCTATGTCACGGGACCTGATCTATATCTAGGTTTTGGGACTTTATTAGGAAGTGAACCTCCTGGAATGGAATTAGAGAATCCTATGAAAGGAAAGGTCTCACCCGAGTAATGAGGGTGAAGGGTTGACATTCCATGCCTGGCGTCTCTGGACAGTCTGAAGTGAAGCGTGCTGAGGTGGTACTCATTGCGTTGATTAGTTGATTAGGTTGGGATCAGCGGATGCAATATCATTTGGTATGACTTGAGAGAAGCATGCAGGAAAGTGTGCCCCACCCTAGAGTTTCCAGGACTGGGGGAAATATAAGCCTTAAAGAGGAAGCGGGCGGTTCCTGTTGTCTTAGGGTTTAAGAAGACAATAGATAGTTATTGCTATGATCACATTATTTGGCAATTGGGTTAACTTTGAAATATCCTTTTGTTAGGACTTGCTGTATCATACACAACATCACCATAATTTATGTCCTTCGGCATTGTTTGTATATATAGCTGTGCCACCAGTTGCTTCTGTTCTCCCTAGACTAAGCTTTTAAGAGAGTCAACATATCAAAGACTCAGCCTATGTATTAAAAAGGCTCAGTCTGTGCTTTAAAAAGTTTGAGATATTCAATCAATTTTCCCCTCTCATATTAATTAAATATTGATTTATATGACTACAAATTAATAGGAGTGTACATTTGGATGTTTGGCTTCACCGGGCAGGGGGTGGGGGAGGGGGTGGGATGGGACACAGTCTATTCCAGACTTTCTATGAAGGCTATGCTTTTTGTTTTATTCATTGTTATGGTTTCACTACTTCTGAATGACTTTTGTAGATAGAGAGAAGGAGAGAGGAAAAGACAGCCCAGCACTGATACTTTGCTAGTGTGGTAAGGTTGGGGCTCAGACCTGGGCTACCTACATGGCAAAGCAGGCATGCTCCCAGGTGGGTTATCTTGCCAGCCTTAAGGCTAGAGTGCCAACTTTACTCAGATTCAACTTTACAAGGCTACCAAGGATTTAGAACAATGTCCCTGTCATCTTCCATGGTGAGTAAAAATTACCATGATAATCAGATACATAAAAGTTCACAGACAAGAAGAGTGTAAGTCTTACCTTTTTTTTTTTTTTGCCTTACTTTGTAGTATCACTGATCAGTTAGACCATTGTGTTAAAGGCATCCCTAGCCTTTCGTAGCTCCCATTCTCCCAGCATAGTTTAATTTTCCACCCCCCCTTTGGAAGTATGGATTTTTTTTAATTAAAAAGAGTTCAATACTTCTGAAAATATGCAACATAAAAAAGAATTTGAGACTCCCTAGGCTTGAGGTCCTCAGGCTTGACTGTGCAGTAGAACCAACCAGAGGGTTGATGTCAATTTCCAGGCTCCACTCTCCGCTGGCCTCATTCTGAGAGTCCAGGGCAGGACCTAAGAACAAGCAGTTGCAACCTCGCGGGGAATACAGATGTTGACACTGCTGTGCCAGAGTCCAAATGTCAAAAACTATTGCTCTGCGGTGTCACAAAACTATAGTTTTGAAAAATGCTAACCCAGCTCAGCTATCTACTTGTAAAGCAGCATTGATATATATTTTTAAAATAATTTTTCTTGACTTGATAAAACAGAGAAATTGAGGACAGGGAGATAGTGAGAGACAGACATCTGCAGACCTACTTTATCACTTATGAAGCTTCTTAAGTGGGAAGCGGGGACTTGAACCAGGGACCTTCTGCATGCTAACATCTGCACTTAACCAGGTGTGCACCACCTAGTCCACTAAAGCAGCACTGATTTTTAGCGTTGAACTAAAATACACTGATATACACCCGGTATGGTAATGCAGTATTACTTTGTTGGTATGCTTCTAAATTCTGCTTCTAAGACCCCTTCAGTTCCATTGGTTTAATCCCCCCTGCTTAACACTGTATTCTATTTACATAAACCACTGCTAACTAAGCACCACCCTGCCTCTAGGGCATTGGTTTAATCCTGCTGGTTCATACTCTCTTTTTGCTCCACCCCCTCTCCTTGTCACATCCTGATTTCCACCAATCTCTTTTTGCTCCACCCTCTCTACGTCACATCTTGTTTCCACCCTACTTGGCGAGTATATATACAGCTGCTCTGTCACCAGGATCATCAGAAGCACTTCACCAGGACTTCTGTCTCTAATAGGCTCTGGAGAGAGCCTATAAGCTGATCTGCACTGGCAGCCCCAGGATATATAAGGACAAGATTGTGATTAGAGATAGCTTAGATTGCGCTGCATTCCACATGAATAAAGAGATACTGCTTCCCAGCTCAGCCATGAGTCCCTGGTCATCTGTCTCCCGCCCGCGAAGCTAGCCTGGCATTACTTCAATAAAAATATGGGATAAAAATTTTCATGTGGACCTGGGGGATTGAACCAAGGGCCTTGCAAGTATACTCTGCTGCTAGCCATTTCCTCAGCCTAATTTTCTATTTTTTGAAAGGCAGGAGAGCACCAAAGTACTAAGCCAGCAACCATGGAGTTATGCTCACCTCTGTCTTGGGTGTCCTTACCCAAACCATGCGCCACACTGTGTATCAAGTTGGTCTGCAATTTGTAGAAAAATCTCTGTTCTCTGAACAAACTAGTAAAATGAACCAAGGATCTGGACAGATGTAAGCAAATCCTGAGTCCAAGGGCAGCTCGGTTCTCAAGCCCCTGCTGTGATGTATGTAACCAACACTAGGCTAGGGGACAGGACAGGCTGTTGGCCAGCTACCCACCCTTCAGCCAAGGGTCCTGAGAGCTAGTCCCAGGTTCACACTGGAGAGTTGGGGGAGCCAAGTTAGATGCTATGTACAAGCATGGGGTTCATGCTCTTTGCAGGGGACAAGAGGAAGAAAGACACTAACCCAGCCACTAAAATAACCACAGCTGGTGAGGACTACAAGCAAAGGCCAGTTTGGCTGATTGGCTGGGGGAATAGCAAGAGGGGCTTAAGGGGACAAGGAGAGGGGGACAGGGACATTATTGGGCAATTTGGAGGAGAGTGATAGGATCTCATAGCTTCTATGCTTCTGTGGAGAATCAGTTGACTAGTAAAAATGGAAGCCGGGAGGGGCTCAGGAGATCACTCATCTGGTAGAGTGCAGGGATATGGATTTGAGTATCTGGCCACCCTACTGGGAACACCTGCATGGAGGAAGCTTCACAAGTGGTACAGCAGTACTTTGGCGTCTCTCCCCGCCCCCCTCTGAAAAAAGAAAGAAGAGTCCACTAGGAGGAGAAGAATCATGCAGGTGCAAAGCCCCAGGGACAACCCTGGTGGCAAAAACAAAAATGACTGGCAAATCACTCACGTGGATAGTCTACCTGCTTCATCAGGCACACAACCCAGGTTCAAGTCTCAACCCCAACCCAACAAGCTGGAGGACATTTTGGTGCTGTGGCTTCTTCCTCCTTTTTTCCCCTCCCTCCCTCCCACCCTCCTTTCCTCCCTCCCCTTCGATGCTTTCATTTCTCTTTCCTTCCCTCCCTTTCATCCATTTTCCTTTCTGCCTCTCTCTGTTTCTCTTTTTTTTTTTTTTGTGCTTAACCCACTGCACTACCACCCGAACCCTGAGGATGATCAGTTCTAATCTCTACTTTCAGTTCTCTTGAATTCATACCCAGAAATAGAATTGCTGTATCATATGGAAATTTTTTTTTTAAATAATTTATTTCTTTATTGGGGAATTAATGTTTTACATTCAACAGTAAATACAATACTTTGTACATGCATAACATTCCCCAGATTCCCATTTAACAATACAACCCCCACTATCATCTTTCATGGACCTGTATGTGGGTGGGTAGGGAAAATACAGGTCCATGTTTCTCTCTTTCTATCTGAACAAGTCAGTCCATAGCAGTGATGCCCAGTGTTATAAAGGAAGCCAGGAAACCTGAATGTATCTGAAACAAAGAAGAGAGTTTGGTTTGAGCAAATGAGAGAGGAAAGTAATCTGCAGTTTACAATGTACAGAAATACTAAGAACTTTGACAACACTAGTTTTTCAGATGTGAAGATGCATGTGTGCATCAAAGCCACACATATATAGCAGCATGTCTAAGGTGACACTGAGGGGAAGTAGGTGTGAGGTTCAAGTCCTCATCCTCTTTACTGACTCTTGCTCTTCTTGTGTAGTTTTCCCTCCCTCTTTCTCAGACTGTGGTGGAATCTGTAAGAAGACACACCTAAGAAAGCTATCATGAGGCTTCAACGGCATGCTCTGTGGACAAGAGTTGAGCCAATATCGCTTGGCACCCAGATCACAGTTCAATCACACTAGCCACAAAATGACTATTCTTCTCACTGATGTGTCAGTTCTTTCTCAAGAACAGTTTATAAAACTGTTTTCGACTTACAAGAACTCCATGGGCTTGGGGCTGGTGGTGGTGGACCTGGCTGAGCATACATGTTACTTTGCACAAGGATTCAGTCTTGAGTCCCTGGTCCCCACCTGCAGGGGGGAAGTTTCAAGAGTGAAGCAGTTGTGCTGCAGGTTGTGCTGTCTCTTTCTCAAGCTCCCTATCTCTCTCCCTTTTCGCTTTCAATTTCTCTCAGTTCTATCCAAAAAAGACAGAGAAGGTGAGGGGTGGCCACCAGGAGTTATGGATTCTTGTACTGACACCAAGCCCCAGCAATAACCCTAATGGCAACAACAACAATAAAAACAAACAACTAGGCTAGACAGTGATGCACCTTGCTAAATGCACGTGTTACCATGTGCAAGGGCCTGGGTTCAAGCACCTGGTTGCCACCTGCAGGGGGGAAGCTTCACTAGTGGTGAAGCAGTGCTGCTGGTGTCTCTCCTTTTATCTTTCTCCCCTCTCAATTTCAGACCTATCAAATCAGAAATAAAATAAATAAAAGCAAATATTTACAATTCCATAGAATATATAGGAAAATATGGATACCTTAGCAGATTTCAGAAAAGAGGTAACTCTTTGAATTTCTGCTAGTTTATGAAAAGGAAAAGGGAAAGAAAAGAAGAGAAGAGAAAAGAAAAAAAGAAAAGAAAAAAGAAAAGAAAAGTAAAGCTTCGTGGACTGATGCATGAACAGCCCTTAGTCTGACACCAGCCAGTGCGGCCCCCACAGGAGCTCAGTTGATAGCAATATCCCAATGGACAGAGCAGAGCTGAAGAAACTCTCATCTGCTGCCTCTACAGCTGCTTCTAACGAGGACAGAATATAGGTCCCATTTCCTAGATCAGATGCACAGGTACCCTCATAGGACAAAAGAAAAATATTTTTTTTTCTAGTAAAATCGCATGGAATCCAATGGCTTGGCATTTTGCTACATCCTCCCTGCTGCCCAAACAAATGCCCTTTTACCCTAACTACAGTCCCAACTCAATTCTATACCTGTATGGGCAGAAAGCATCTCAGCTGCAGACGTCTCAGCAATGATTTAGTGTCTGCTCCTTCCCTGAGTTTCCAAGGCCAAATTCAGAATCTTTTCAGTATTGAGAGTAAAAGCCAAAGCAGAGCCAAGATTAGAAGGAAAGCTTTGAAGCTGACTCTAGAGACCAGAACATATAGCCTTATTTACTGAGCTTTCAATCCAATTCACTGGAATCATGACTCCCTAGGAAGTGGCTGAAACTTCCAGACAATAAGGATCATGTCTGTTCTTCAGGTGATTAGTACAGTGCCTTTATTTCAGCAAGGGAACTCGTATTCAACAACAGAGTAAATGTTCATATAGGATGTTAAAGTCACGACTCAAGCTTGTCTGTCCTCCTCACTGCTTCTTTTTTTAAAAGAGAATATACAAAGATATCTTTTAAAAAAAATGTATTTATCCTTTTGTTGTCCTTGTCTTTTTATTGTCTAGTTATTGTTGTTGTTATTGATGTCATTGTTAGGACAGAGAAATGGAGAGAGGAGGGGGAGACAAAGAGGGGGAGAGAAAGATAGACACCTGCAGACTTGCTTCACCACTTGTGAAGCGACTCCCCTGCAGGTGGGGAGCTGGAGGCTCGAACTGAGATCCTTCCGCTTTGCGCCACCTGCACTTAACCTGCTGCGCTACCACCCAACTCCCCCCATTCTACTTTCTATATTTCAATGTCCTAAGTACCTCCTGAGTATAGTCATAGTTGAGATTTAGCCATGCTGTAGCTTGTGTCAGAATTCCCTTTCCTTTTTTAAGGTGGAATTATATTCCACTGTATGTTTTGTTTTTACTTACCCATTCTGCTAATCACTCATCTATCAGTCAACACTTCAGTTGCTTCTACATTTTGACAACTGTGAATAATGCCATCCTGAACTTGGGAAAGTAAGTCTGTTCAAGTTCATGGCTTCCCTTCTTCTGGGTTTAAACCCAGAAGAGAAATTACTAGATCATCTGGTTATCTTGCGTTCACAATTCTTGAAAACTCACCATAATACTCTTGAAAGAACCTGTACCATCCCGCACCTCCACCTGCAAGGCACCTGGATTCCCGTGTCTCTATGTGGTCGCCAACACTTGCCACTGTCTGCTCTGGTAGCTGCCATTCTAACAGGTTCATGTAAGTCCACAACCTGTCACTTGAGGGAGCTGCTATCAATCAGTCCACACTGACCAGTCAGATAGATGGAAGTCACTTGCTATTTCCAGCTGTGTGGATGAGACTTCTACACTTTTTCAAATGAGCTTATGGCTGTAGGGTTTACTAGGAGATGTTATTCGGTTAGTATATTTTGTCCACTGGTGAAAGTGAGAGGAGAGAGGGAGGGCACTAGGGACACAAGCATAGAGGATGGTCAGGTGATGAGGCTGGGGATGGGGGGGCAGAGACAGACAGAGAGGTGCTGCGTGAAATAGTGCAGGTGGGGGTGGGAAGGATATGGAAATCAGCTCCAGGGAAGTTACCAAATCCAAGAACTAGAATGAGGGCTGAGGGCTCTTTCCATATCGTGGCTTGTTGTTTTCGCCGGGCTGGCTTCATGGGCGGGTAACAGACAACCTGGGACTCATGGCTGGGTTGTATGCAGTATCTCTTTATTCATTCAGGATGCAGCGCAATCTATACCAAGCTAAGCTAAACTAAAAACTACAATCTTGTCCTTATAAATATACTAGCCCAGTAGGGTGGGAACAGGATGCGACGCAGAGAGGGTGGAGAGAAAAGTGACTGGTGAAAATCAGGGTATGACAAGGAGAGGGGGCAGAGCAGGTGAGAATTCTACCACTAAACCACCAATGCCCTGGAGGGAGGGTGGTGCTTGTTAACAGTGGTTATGTAAATAGAATGAAGTGGTTATGTAAATAGAATAGTGTTAAGCAAGGGGGATTAAACTAATGAAACAGAAGGGGTTTTTAGAAGCATACCAACAATTCCCCCTTTCTTTTTAACTAATGGCCATAGTATCAGGATTGTGGGGTGAATAGAAACCTATATCATACAGGCGTTTTCAAAAGAACTGGCACAAACATGGAGAAACATGTAAGCGGGCAACAAGAACCAGTGTGCTGCCAAGGGAAGGCCTGAGGGGGCCATTTTTTGCTTCTGTGGGCAAAACTTTATCAGCTTAAAAAAAACATTTCCTGCCTCTGGGGGGCATACTTGCCTTGACAGGCATTTTCTAGCATGGGGGGAGGGTGAGGCCTAGAGTCCCAAGGCATGGCTGCAGTCAGTGTTTGAGAAACCCAGCAGCATAAAGGAAGCTGCTAGTTTTGTGCAAAGTGTCCGAGGTGTACCAGTGAGTCCGATAGAAGTCCAAAGCAGATGTCCACCGAAGAATTGCCAAGGGGTGAATTGTTGTACGTCTGTCTCAATGGGGAATGTCAGCCATCGGAATTCTGCTTTTCTGTAGAGAATTTGACAGCTGCAATTCACTTACTTATGAAACAAAACTTGTAGCAGGTTAGAAGTTTACCACAATTTATAACTCTATCACAATTGGAAGTCTCTTCCAGCACAATTCCAAGGCTATTTAAAGTTCAAACAATAAAATGTGGAAAGGCAAACATGAACCATAGAAAGAAAAAGGCCTCAGGCATGAGAATTATTAGCATGACCATAGAGCAATCTAACGTTTCTAATTGAGAAGGAATTTGAGACTTTTACATATCAACAATGTCTTTTTAACCTTTTGTTACACCCATTCAGGATGGAGACACACCCTAGGTGTGCGCAGGTTTTTTTTTTTAGACCAACTTAGTTAAAATATATTGATTGTTAACTAACTTTTACCTCAGACTTTAAATGTAAGTTAATTTTATCTTTATGAGAATTACGTTGAAAACCTTTTTCATTTAACTTTGTCTGGTAAGAATATAGCCTTAAAGTTACATTCTTAACCTTAAAGTTAATGCTACCAAACTTTAAACACACAGGTAAACATGGCCTTTAATACACAAGGAGAGAAACTTTTGTTACGAAGACATGTCATTTCAAACATGAATTCAGATCTGTACTGTCTTAGCCATTTGGGGAGTGCGTTGTCCAGCAGTGGCCTCTTGGGCAGCTTCACTTCTAGGAATTGTAGGTTGCGATCTCTGGACGAATCTCTGCGTATTATAGCTCGTCTGCCTTCAGACCCAAGCCGGAGATCTCGGCCAGGGGGCCCAGTTTCGGCAGGGAGCCCGCGGTCTCCGGGGGGTCCGGGATCTGTCCAGACTTCATAGCACGAGGGCGGGCGGGCCAGCCTTGCAGAAGGCGCGGGCCGAGGTGCCACGGGGTGGCGGCCAGGATAGGCTGCTGCGGCCCTGCCCCATGGCCCTGCCATGTTGGCCGAGCAGCGTGGAGGGAGCCAGGGCCCAATGTCCCGCGCCATGAGGCAGAAAGCTGGCTCATGTGGGCTGGCGTTGGGCTCCTGTGAGCTGCCGTTGGGCAGAAACCACAGAGTGGTCCAGAGATAAATGTTCCAGAAACAGCGAAACAGTCTCGTTAAGAAAGGGCAGAGGCCTTTGGAGATCTCTTCACAAGCAGAAGAGAAGGTCATAGTACATAGGTAGCCAAATTGTCTTCACTTATCTGAGAGATGCGCAGGTCAGGTCCACGTGGGCGCCATTTGTTGTTAATGTTCGTAGGCGCCAGCAGGCCAGGCTAGCTTCGCGGCGGTAGACAGAGACGACCAGAGACTCGGGGACACAGCTGGGCTGAGAAGCTGCAGTTTAATCTTTATTCATGAACGGGCAAATCACCACACCATGTGCTTCCCAATCATTCTCCCTCCGCTGCTGCTGCTGGGACTCTGGGCGTCCTTAGCATAGGGGGCGGGGAGAAAGCGGGGCGCAAAACTAGCAAGGGCCAAACCATTTCTCTCAGAGGTAGGGGGAAGGGGACCAAACCAACACGAAGAATACCAACACAATCCAACAGTACCACCCCTGAGCATATATCCAAAGGACATGGAGCACTAATTCAAAAGGACATGTGCAACTCTATGTTCATAGATGCACTGCTCACAATAACCAAAAATATAGAAACAACATAAATGCCCAAGGACAGAAGGCATTTCCATGAAATTTTATTTTATTTTAAATATTTCATTTGTTTATGAGAAGCAGAGGGAGAAAGAGAACACCAGAGCATCATTCTGGCACACGTGATACAAGGAATCAAACTCAGGACCCTATGCTCAAAAGCCCAAAGACTTATTTACTTTGCTGCCTCCCAAGCCTCATTTTTTTTTACTCTCTCTCTCTCCTTTTAATGAATTCTTTTTTTATCATTATCTTTATTTACTTGGATAGACACATCCAGCCATGCTTTACCACTTGCAAAGCTTTCCCCATGCAGGTGGAGACCAGATGCTCAAACCCAGGTCCTTGCGCATAGTAACATGTGCACTCAACCAGGTGTGCCACTGCCTGGCCTCTCTAATTATTCTCTAAATTGAGTTCTAGGGGCTGGGTGTTGGCAAATCCAGATGTGTGTACACACTACAATGCACTAAGAACAAGGTTTGAGCCCCTGCTCCCCACCCTCAGAGGGGCAGCTTTGCAGTGGTAAAGCAGGGCTGTCTCTCTGTCGCTCTCATTCCCTCTTCTTAAAAAATATTTAAGAGCCAGGTAGTAATGCACCTGGTTGAGTGCACATATTATAAGGCAGAAGGATCCAGGTTCTGAAAGACATTATTTTTGTGGTTTTGGACTTTATGGCCATTTTACACAAAATGCTAAATATGCGGCATCCACCAGTGGAATTTTTAAAATAGAAAAAAATGGAAATATTCATTAATATAGTCCTGGTTACACAAAATAGAGATGTCAGCATAGCCTAAGAATGTACTTTATATATACACAGCTACTATGAAAAGAGGTCAAAAGAAAATAGGTGGAAAACTATGAAACTTATATGCTACCATTTTTCTAAGAGGGAAGTGGAATAGATGTCCACTAACTGTATAATCTTAACTGGCCTAAGGATGAAACATCTCTGCAAGTTTACACATAAACTAAGCCCAGTGGTTGTGTGTGGGAGGGCAGTCTCTTTCTCTCTCACCTCCCTCTCTCTCTCTTCCCCCTTCCCTTTCTCTCTTCCAGACAGAGACAAAGAGGCAGAGAGTGAAAAAGATACCGCCACCAAAAATGTCTTTCAGTGAGGTGGGGATCAGACTTGAACCTGGGTCCCACACATGCCAAAGCAGTGTACTATTCAAGTCAGCTATTTCACCAGCCCTTGATTACATCTTTCAACTGTGGAAAACATAATCCACTGTCTTTCCAGCGAATATCCCTAAACTGCAGATGCCAGGAAGTTATGACTCCCGGAAGCCAGGTATGGAGGACAAGGAGCTGCTGAAGATGTGCTTCTGCAAGTTGCTTCTGGGGAAGTGGAAGTAGTGAGTGTCATCTTCCTGCCCCTTTGGGTTAGGGATGTGGGCAGGGCAAGCAAGACCATGAATGAAGAGAAGCAATTATGCTGGAGGAGGTGATAGCAGGGTACTTTGTTCCAATGTCTACTTACCAGCCTCCTGAAGCTGCTGTAAGGCAGTTTTTTTCCCCCTTCTTTTTTGGGGGGTGGGGATGGTTAGTTACTTATCCTACTAGCTGATTCCTGGTTCTAACTATTACAGTGACATATGTTTTCTCTTTTTCTTTTCTACTTTAGTAGCTCCAACAGCAGCCTCCTGACTCCATGAATTCTTGCTAAAAATAGAAAATAGAGGTTGCAGCTCTCTTGCCAGGTAGATTGGGAGAGGGGTGGTCAGAATGTTCTGGAAATTGTTTCTAGAGGGGGTGGGGGTATATAGCATAATGGTTATCTAAAGAGACTCTCATGCCTGAGGCTCCAAAGTCCTAGGTTCGATCTCCCGCACCACTATAAACCAGAGCTGATCAGTGCTCTGGTTAAAAAAAAAGTTCCTAGTGGACTCCCACCCCCACCCACTCCCCCATATCATTCCTTTCAACCTGTATAAGATTTTGTGAAACATTTGATTTCTTATACTACAATTCTTTTTTTTTTTTGCTTAAAACACACACCATAGATTTTATTTCTGCAATGATTCCAACAGGTGAAATTACATTTTAAATAAAAAAAAAATCACTGAAAATTTTTAATCCTCAAAAAAAAAATCTTTGAGTAATATCTCATCAAGATGATTTGTCTTTATATTTAAAAAAAATCTTCTGTAAATTTAAATTTTTTTCATCATGGCAAGTCCACATTATTTAGTTGGCATACACTGGCTTAGCAAATTAGATAATTTAACACATCTTGTGAGATTAAAACTCAATGTCTGTGTAACAAATGAAAGGTTGTATGTGTCTGTAAAATGATGAGACCCCATTTGCGCTTCTCCTAAAACCTCTGGGATGGGAGACAAATCTACATAGTTTTTATTCTTTTATTTTTATTTAGCTCAAAATAGCTAAAAACAAAAACATTTGAAAAATACCTTTAATATTTGATTTTTTTTTGGCTGGTAGTTATTGTTTCCTGCATGTAGTAACATGTCTAATCACATAATGAGATCTCTAAGTTTGCAGCTATCTTCAAACCTGGCTAGTTAGATCTTAATTAAAAAAAAATTTTTTTCAATAGTAGTTCTGACTCTAAATGTCTTCCACCAGCATGGAAGCTTATTAAAACTAATAAGCAATAAAAACAGGCTGCATGATTAGTAAGTTCTGAATGAAATGCTCAAACACAGCACATACACAGAACTTGCAGATATGCTCTTGATCTTTATTATTCAGGGGAGTTCTATCACAAATTCATTGAATCTAATTCATTCCATATATGAGGTCAGCAAAACGGTGAGGGAGGTCATGGATGGACACTCCCACTGCAACAACACATGCTCAAGTGAGTGGACACCCTTGAGTCAGTCCAGACAGGTAGTGCTGTCATCTGGCTTTGGCTCCATCGCTGTCAGTTCACATCTGCCTCTTCAAGGGCACACACCTTGCAGAGCTCACGGTGATAGTAGTGTTTAAAAGTATGTGTTTTTCCATACAGAATGGGGTCTGGACAAACACCGACAACTTTACAGACACAGTCTTTCACCACTGGAAGAAAAGCCAGTCATAGGTAGACATTTCCAATGTGGTGTCTTTCCAATGGCTTTCAAGGACAATCATTTACATTTTTTAAAGTATTTCTTTCTTTCTTTCCTTCCCTTTCTTTCTTTCTTTCTTTCTTTCCTTCTTTCTTTCTTTCTCTTTATTTCTTTCTTTCTCTCATTTCTTTCTCCCTTCCTATCTTATAGAGACAGAGAGAAACTGAGAAGGAGGCAACAGAGAAGGAAGAAGGAAGAGAGAGACCCTGCAGCACTACATCACCGATTGTGAAGTCTTCCCTCCATCAGGAGCTTCAATCTGGGGCCTTATACACTGTAATGTGTATGCTCTACTAAATGTGCCACCATCCATCCCCTAGTGTGTTTTTTTTAATTATTATTTTTTAAATTGGACAGAAACAGAGAGATTGAGAGGAAGTAGGAGATAGACAGAGATGGAGATGGAGATAGAGACGGGAGACCTGCAGCACTGCTTCACCGCCTGTGAAACTTTCTCCCTGCAGGTAGGGACCAAGGATATGAACCCGAGGACTTGTGCACGGTAATGCGTATGCTGCATTTCAATGAGGAAGAGGCCAGAGCATCACTCTGCCACTTTCTGTGTCACTGGGGATTGAATCCAGGGCTTCAGGCATGTAAGGCATGCTTTCACCCTAGCCACTTCTCTGGCCCCTAAGAAAGATCTTAATAGCACATTTTATCATTTATACAGGAAAAGCAAGCTCTGGAAGTTGGTATGACGCCACAATAAGGTATACAAGCGCCATGATTAAAGCCCTGGTATTGTCAGCTCAGTTCAATTTCCAGTTTACTTCCTCTCTCACATTGAGTACAGTGTGTTTCTCTGACGTTCACCCAGTGCCAGCATTTCAGAACACGTCCATCACTGGTTGAGAAAAATCTCCTGATGAGACAATGAATGTGTCCAAAATTCCAAACCAAAGAAACCCTACCAAAGTTGATCAGTTTCAGTGCTATTTGGAGCAAGGTTGTTGATCTTCTTTCTTTCTTTTTTTCTTTCTTTAAATTAGCAAGTGGCATGAGAGAAGCAGAGAGCGAGCTTATTACCCCACTTGCTGCTCCCTGGAATCTTTTCTCACCTTTCCCTGGGCTTCTAAATTGGCAGCTACATCCTACTTCCTAAACACTTGGCCTTCACCTGGGCAGCCCAGGTTCCATTTCTATTTTTAAAGGCACCGTTTCCAATAGAAATGTCCCTGCCCTGAATTAAGCTGGGACTGTGAGTTTTTACCAGGAGCTGGATCTGTTATGTCATCAAGTTTAGGTTAATTCGGTAGATATCGATTTCCTCGACTTCGAAACTTGCTGCTTCCAGTCATGCAGGATTTCTACCTGGGCTGCAGATGAGGATAAAATATCCCGTGGAGAACACCTTCAATAACCACATTTGGACAATCTGGAGGGGGGGGGGGAAAGGAAGAGGATTTTTCTTTTTCTCATGGATAAAACATAATTGCATCCTGCACTCAGAAGTACAGAGGGGCCAACAGGAAGTGAGCAAGCAGTTTACATGGGGCGCAGGTCATCCTTGTTTCTGAGGTGCTTGCTAGCTGTCACCCCACTTCAACCCATGGCCATCCTCTTTCCTGCACCACCATGCACGGCAGAATTGCACAGAAAAATTTGTAGCTTATTGATTTAAGGGATGTTCTAATGTTTAATGCTTCCGGGTGCCAGCTGTCTGTCTGTCTGTCTGTCTCTCTCTCTGAATGTTTGCTCACAAGGAAGATGGATTACACCAGCAATTCAATTTCTAACAAAATCTCAATATACTGAAGGAATTCCAAGATTTCTACTGGGAATATGCTGCGGCAGTTTTTCCACTGTGGTTTACAGCGCCACCTCGTCCCAGATGTCTAGAGCCTGCTGGTCTGATTACACTCACTAGCAGTGTACTGTCAGAAAGAGGCCTGTCGCCCTGCCTGAAAAGGGCCAATTTCTGACAAGAACCTGCCTGTTACAATTGAAAACTAAGCTCCTTTTTGACAGGCCACCCATCCAGAAGTACCCAGTGTGCTGTGTCACAACCTGGTTATTATGGCAGGCAGAGTACAAATGGGAAGCTCAAAACCAGTCTTTTGTGTGGTTTAGAACTGGACATGCTATTTTATTTTTTAATTAAATTTATTTTTAAATTTTTTAAGGTTTTATTTATTTATTCCCTTTTGTTGCCCTTGTTGTTTTATTGTTGTATTTATTACTGTTGTTGTTATTGATGTCATTGTTGGATAGGACAGAGAGAAATGGAGAGAGGAGGGGAAGACAGAGAGGGGGAGAGAAAGACAGACACCTGCAGACCTGCTTCACCGCCTGTGAAGCGACTCCCCTGCAGGTGGGGAGCCAGGGGCTCAAACTGGGATCCTTAGGCTGGTCCTTGCTCTTTGCACCACCTATGCTTAACCTGCTGCACTACTGCCAGACTCCCATTTTTTTTTAGATATAGAAAGACAAGGCAGAGGTGTGGGGGAGAGAGAGGGGAGAGCACCCCACATCACTAAAGCTTCCTTCAGTGTGATGGGGTCTGAACTCAAACATGGCAAAGCAGTGCACAACCCAAGTGAACTATTTCATTGGTCCAAGAACCAGATGTTCTAAACATCAATCCACAGGATCATATCCAAAATCTAGGCTAACGCCATGGGCCTGAAATAAATACTGCTCTTATGTCAGGAAATTATGTGGCTCAATATTCAAAGATAGGGGGTCGGGTGATGGCACACTGGGTCAAGCACACATAGTTTGAAGTGCAAGGAGCAGAGCAAGGATCCTGGTGTGAAGTTATATATATATATATATATATATATATATATATATATATATATATATATATAGAGAGAGAGAGAGAGAGAGAGAGAGAGAGAGAGGCAGAGGGAGAGGGAGAGGGAGAGGGAGATGGAGACAGGAAGGGGATAGAAAGAAACACTTGCCCACATTAGGATCCCGGCTCCCCATCTGCAGGGGAGTCGCTTCACAGGCGGTGAAGCAGGTCTGCAGGTGTCTATCTTTCTCTCCTCCTCTCTGTCTTCCCCTCCTCTCTCCATTTCTCTCTGTCCTATCCAACAACGATGACATCAATAACAACAACTACAACAATGAAAAACAAGGGCAACAAAAGGGAAAATTAATTAATTAATTAATTTACAAAAAAGAAAAAAAAAAAACACCTGCAGCACTGCTTCTCCCATTTGGAATCTTTCTCCCTGCAGGTGGGAACAGGGGCTTAAATCCAGGTCCCTACTGGGTGCACTACCGGCTCATCCTGGGACAGCCATTTTTTTATTCCTCCCCCCAACTTTTTTCCCCATCTGTTCCAGTTCACTGCTTTGGCTTCTTCATGTTTGACTTACCACTATGTCCACAATCACTTAAATTGCTCAGAAAACCACCCTTGCCTTTGTCTCCCATTAGGAACTGATGAGGAGGAAGGCAACTTCAGGATGGGTTTGTTCACTATTTGTGTTGGCTTTCATTGCTCTTATTTCCTGGGAACTGAATAATAAGTGGGACAGCTTGGCAAAAATGGAAGAAGGAGACAGAAGAGCCCAGGACAACGGGGACAAGCAGGAAGTTTGAAGAGGAAGAGTGAGAGTGAGAGCAAGTGCTCTGGGGGTTCAGAGCATGTGAGGGGCTCTCAGTAGAACATGAGCCTGAAACAAGACTGTGACAGGCCCTGCAAACCAGAAAGTGACTTTGGAGCTCAGGGCAGGGAAACTGCACAGTGAGCCAGAATTGTGACACAGTCACATACACAGGTGGTTGAGGTGTAATGAAACTCAAATGGCAGGTGTCATGAAGAGAAGGGTGGGACCGTGCCTGCCTGCAGGTAAGCTGCTGGGGTCTGGAAGCAAAGAGGAGGCATGGCAGAATTGAGTGCAGGAGGAAAAAACAGAGGAGAGCTGAGAGAACTCTTTAAGAGCTTAGATGCAACGTAGGCACTGGAGATCTTGGCAAGACTTTGTTTTGACTCTCCCAGAAAAATCTCAACAGTGGCCAAAATGCGTAGGCTAAGAGAATAGTGTTTGATTATCAAAGCTGCACAAGGTGGGTGGGGTGGGCAGTGATGCATCTGGTTGAGTGCACATGTTTAATATGCTCAAGGACCTGGGTTCAAGCTCCCAATCCCCACCTGTAGGAGGGAAGCTTTGTGAGTGGTGACGTAGTGATGTAGGTGTCTATCTCTCTTTCCCCCTTCCTTATCAATTCTCTGTGTCTGTCTATATAGTGAATGAATGAATGAATGAATGAATGAATGACATAAAGTTGTACAAAGGGTTGGGGACAAGTAAGGCAAGTAAGACTATGTCCTCTATAGCAAAGGCAGTGCTTTCTGATCAGGGTTCCAGAAACGGTTCCTCAACAGGGTAGGGCGGAGTCCCTGCCACCTTTCATGAAAGTAACAGCACCTGTCTTACAGATAGCTGCCCCCCCTTCTCTCGCTGGTGATAAGGTTTCTAGGTCAGGATGCAACAGTGGCTTCACTAGGCTGAGGTTTAGTGACTCCCGGAAGCGGAGGTCCAAGAGGCACTCTCTATAAAGAGCTCATGGAAACTCCCTGAACGCCAACAGCCAGCGATGTCCCTTGCCCTGCTGACATCATAGGGCTGTCGCAGAAGCCCGGGATAGGGAAAGAATATCCCAGAACAGGGGCCGGGTGGTGGCTCAGCAGAGTATTATGACCAGCACTCTGAGTGATCATAGGATCAGATACTGATTATACTCATACTTGGGTTACTCATCTTTAAAGATAAAAACTTAATATATACCAGCCAACAAAGACGCTGCAGTCTTAGTGCAAAAAAAAAAAAAAAAAAAGAAAGAAACCTGAGGGGTGCCAGGAGGTGGCGTACACAGTTAAGTGCACACATTACCATGCATAAGGTCCTGGGTTCAAGCCCCCCCTAGTGCCCACCTGCAGGGGGGTTGCTTCACAGACTGGGGAAGCAGGTCTGCAGGTGTCTTTCTTTCTACCTCCTTCTCTATCTTCCCCTCCCCTCTCAATTTCTTTCTATGAAATTAAAAATAAATAAATAAAAGGAAAAATGACCACCGGGGTAGTGGATTTGTCATGCAGCCACCAAGCCCCAGTGATAATCCTGGTGGCAATACAAAATAAATAAATTAAATCAAATAGAAAGACACAGCTGCAATGTCTATACATAACTTTGGAGGAGAAGCATTCCTAAAAAAAAAAAAAAAAAGAATAGAGTCTGGAATTCCAACTCTCAAGACAACAAAGACCCTCCCTCTTAGTCCTCTGTTTTCAAAATTGCCTGCTTAAAAGAGAAAGGAAAAATTACATTTCCTCCTGAAAGGCCTGCCCCAATTAAAATTCTAAATGTCTCTTACACCAAGAGCACTGGTTTATTGGCAGATTATTAAGCCTGGGACCAATGTCACTCTGTTAGACCCATATTAAAATCGTGGTTTATGTGGCACAGGGTCAGATCAGTAAAGAGCTGTTAGCAGATGACAGGTTTGATTACCGCTGGCTGCAGGCAAGACGTATGGATCCCTGAGGAACAGCAGCACGGGCTGGTGGGACAGTTTGCTGCAAAGGTCAAGAACAGGCATGTCAGCATCAGGGGACGATGGTAAACAGAAAACACTACAAACTAGCTTTGAGGGGATCAAACTGCTGGGCGGGGATGGCTCAAGGGTTCTGTAGCTTGTGGGGCGAGTAGAGCACAGCGGACAGCTTGCAGGGCTTCCAAGGGCCGCTTTACAGAGCTGGAGGCAGGGAGAGCATGTCAGCAAACATCGCTGCTGCAAAGTGGGCTGTTCAGTCTCGCAGCCCAGGTCGAGGCTGAACAGGCTTCTCACTACTTGTGGGAAACATCACTGGGACCCAATTCTTTTGCTCTCAAAGGCAGAGACTCTCCTCACTTTTTTTCTTTCTTTCTTTTTTAAAATTTTAAAATTTTATTTCATCTTGCTTATACTTGACCAGACAGAGAGAAAGTGAGAGGGAAGGAAGAGGTAGAGAGGGAAAGAGAAAGAGATACACCTGCAATACTGCTTAATGGCTTGTGAAGCCTCCTCCCTGCAGGTGGAGACCGGAAGTTTGAAGTCAGGTTCTTTTTTTAAAAATATTTTTATTTATTTATTATTGGATAGAGACAGAGAGAAACTGAGATGGAAGGATGATAGACAGTGACAGAGACACAGAGACATCTGCAACACTGTTTCACCACCTGCAAAGCTTTCCCACTGAAGGTGGGGACCAGGGACTTGAACCTGCATCCTTGTACACTGTAATGTGTGCACTTAACCAGGTGTGCCACCACCTGGTCTCTAAACTTAGGTTCTCTTTATTTTTATTTATAAAACAGAGATACTGACAAGACCATAGGATAAGAGGGGTATAATTCTACACAATTTCTACCACCAGAACTCCCTATCCCATCTGCCCCCCAGCCCCCAAAAGCTCTACTATTCTTTATCCCTCTGGGAGTATGGACCTAATGTCATTGTGGGATGCATTAGGTGGAAGGTCTGGCTTCTATAATTGCTTCCCTGGTGAACATGGGCTTTGGCAGGTCGACCCATACTCCCAGCCTATCTCTCTCTTTCCCTAGCAGGGCAGGGATCTGGGGAGGTGGGGCTCCAGGACACATTGGTGGGGTTGTCTGCCTAGAGAATCAGGCTGGCATTATGGTAGCATCTGGAAGCTGGTGGCAAAGTAATGAAGCTGGGAGGTTGACATCCCACGTTTGATGAACTTAAGTTTTTACGCAGGGTAATGTGTGTACTAAACCAAGTATGTTACCACCTGGCCTCCTTTTGCCACTTTTGAGCAAATACTTGTAAGCATCACATTGAGTGTCTCCAAAGAGTCTCAGAAACATGGTGACCTTAAGCATTTACACTGTGACAAGAAAAAAAAACCTTGCTCCCTGATTCTTACCTGGACTCTTCAGATTCAGTCTCATCAAAAGACCTAAAAAAATTGAAAGAAAAAAAAGATCACATTAGTGGAGGGTTGCTATTTGTGCCAACATATAAAAAGAATAGCTATCTTCCCTAGACCTTGACACAGGGAGGTGTTTTGGCAACAGTGTTAGGTGTCTTTACAGAGTCACGGCACAGCTGCTGCCACAGCCTAAGGAACCTGACAGTAGTAACATTCTAAACTTTCACGTGTCCAGAAGGTCATTTAATAATGCTTTCATCCTGTGCCCTCAACTTGGATCAACAATGGTGGAGAATGTTCCATCCTCTGAAGGGAGAGTGGACAACATACTCTATACTACACCTGAGGAAGATGGGTCCTGAAATTGAGGCAGCTTGGAATGTTTCTACTCATAACCACAGAATGTGAGCTCAGATCTACAGGGATGCAGAGGTCACATAGTCTCCTAAGCTGAATAGGGGCCCCAGACCACATCAAATTGATAGGTTTACACTCAACAATATTTATACCCCTTTCCCCATATTAGAGAGCTACTCTCTTCCCTGATTCAGCTTTCTGTCCCTTTTCCAGCCATGGCATCATCTCCCCAGATAATAACTTGGATCCACCTGCATATCAGATTTCAGGCTCAGAGAAAGAAAAAAAAACAAAACAGTACAGTCATGGGCTCTTTGGAATATAACTAAAATATGTCTACTAGCTATCTACAAAATGGATCACCCCCCACAACACTTCATCTGCAATATTCCAGCCTTTATGTCCATGATTGGTCAACAATTTGTTTGGCTTTGTATGTTAACTCTGTTTTCAGCCACCAGGTTCCAGATGCTACCATGATGCCAACCAGACTTCCCTGGACAGACAACCCCACCAATGTGTCCTGGAGCTCTGCTTCCCTAGAGCCTCATTCTACTAGGGAAAGAGAGAGACAGGCTGGGAGTATGGATTGACCTGTCAACACCCATGTTCAGTAGGGAAGCAATTACAGAAGCCAGACCTTCCACCTTCTGCATCCCACAATGACCTTGGGTCCATACTCCCAGAGGGTTAAAGAATAAGAAAGCTATCAGGGGAGGGGATGGGATACGAAGTTCTGGTGGGAAATATGTGGAGTTGCATCTCTCTCATCCTATGGTTTTGTTAATGTCCCCTTTTTTAAATAAATTAAAAAAATGTTTAACGGTTTCATTTTTTCTTTAGGTTCTTTTTGTTTGTTTTTGTTACCAGGATTATCTCTAGGTCTCCATCCTTACATGGTTCTACCATTCCTAGAGAACTCCTTTTTTTTTTTCTTTAAGATAGAGGGAGAATGACAGAGAGGGAGGGAGACTGTAGCACTACTCCAACGCTTGTGAAGCTTCCTCTTTGTGTGTGGTGCTCCTATGTGGTGACAGAACTGGGGTGGGGGGTGGGGAGGTTTGAGCCCTAGGGCATCAATCATGTTACAGTGTGCGCTCAACTGGATGAGCTTCTGGGGGGGGGTATGGACTTTGCCAGTATAAGATGAGAGATCGGAGAAAAGCACTAACTCTTAAGTCTCAGTGTTCTCAGTTATGAAAAGGAGGGAATTGGGAAAACTGCATAGAAGGTCATTGATAGTATTTTTTTAATTTTATTTATAAAAAGGAAACACTGACAAAAACATAGGATAAGAGGGGTAGAACTCTCAACATTTCCTACCACCAGAATTCCATATCCCGTATCCCATCCCCTTCCTTGATAGCTTTCCTGTTCTTTAACCCTCTGGGAGTATGGACCCAAGGTCATTGTGGGATGCAGACGGTGGAAGGTCTGGCTTCTGTAACTGCTAGTATTTTTTTTAAAGCTAGAGAGGGAGGGAGAGAGAGGGGGGAGGGAGGGAGAGAGAGGGAGATAGAAAGACAGAGACACAGTTGGGTTGGGTTTGAACCTAGGTCATGCAGATGGCGAAGCAACCCACTATCCAAGAGAGCTATTTCACCAGCCCATCATTGTAGTTTTAAATTACAGGAAACTGTTTACTTAGGGGATGCTGGTTTTGCTCAAGTATTCACACATAAACAAATGAATCCCTAAAGAGATTAGCTAGATTCATAATTTGCATCATGGGACATGGCTCATGCAATAGTTTCATTCAAACCATCAACTCCTGCGTCTGTGGTGGTGGGGTATAGTGGTAGAGTGCAGGACTTGCACTTGTGAAGTCCCAGGTTCCATCCCTGGCACTGCATGTGCCACCGTGATGCACTGTTCTCCTGACACTGAGTACACACACGCACATGCACACGCACACACACACTTCATTAAGACATAAATAAATCTTTTCCAAAACTGTCAATTTGTTAAGTTTGATCTTCTGGCCACAAAATAAGAACAAGAACTTTGATGGAATTCTTGTGGCTATAGGCAGAGGATGAGCCAGGAGCCAAAGAATGGGTGTAGCCAGGCTGGCCCTTCCCCCACCACCACTCTGCCCATTACCGCATGTACAACCGACATTCTTACCCACAACTCTCTGCCTTCGGTAGAGAGGGCAAGTGTCGCACGTTGAGGAAATCAAGAAAGAGCTTGGGCAGTTCTTCATTTTCCAAAATGACAGCCTGTGAAGGCAAAAGACAGAATCAGAGAGTGAAGCTGACTAGGTGATTAAGCCAATCAACCTCTTCAAAAAGTCAGAACCATCCATCATATTCTTGCCAGAGGTTGCTTTTGACATCAAATTGGGGAGTGGCCCCCGTTCCACCCACCAGGAAGTCAAGTGGAGACGGAAGCAGAGAATGACAGGTTATTTACTTTCATACCCAACTAGCATCTGTGGAGCATGTACTGTCCTCAGACTGTAATGGGCAAGAAAATGGGGAGCCAGGGAGATTCTATGACACCTGTCTTCATGGAGACTGCTTAATGTGACTTTCAGAAAACTGGAATAGCAGTGATCGTGCTAAAATCTGTCTATACATCAAAATATCCTGAGTAATCAAGTGCTCACCTACGTGTGCAGTTCCAGCTCCACAGAAGATGCAGACTATTTAGGAAATATTCTAAGCGTTTTTTTTTTAATTTTTATTTATAAAAAGGAAACAGACAAAAAACATAGGATAAGAGGGGTACAACTCCACACAATTCCCACCACCAGAACTCGCTAGCCCATCCCCTCCCCTGAACTTTCCTATTCTTTATCCCTCTGGAAGTATGGACCCAGGGTCATTATGGGGTGCAGAAGGTGGAAGGTCTGGCTTCTGTAATTGCTTCCCCACTGAACATGGGCATTGGCAGTTCAATCCATATTCCCAGCCTGCCTCTCTCTTTCCCTAGTGGGGTGGGGTTCAGGAGAAGTGGGGCTCCAGGACTCATTGGTGGGGTCATCTGCCCAGGGAAGTCCAGTTGGCATCATGTTAGTATCTGGAACCTTGTGGCTGAAAAAATAGTTAACAGATAGAGTTAAGATCCCCTAGCTGTCACTGTTTTGGGAATCAGGATCAACTGACATTTATTACTACTTGGACAGCACTATTTACAAGGCTAGGAACAACTCTACCACTAAATGCAAACCAGTGTCTATATTTAAAAACAAACAAACAAACACAACCTACTGATTTCTTCCTTTTAGGGTAGTTCTGTTAAATAGCTGGCCAGCTAGCAAAACTATGTCAGTTCTCCAATAGCCAAATTATGCAGTATCAAGGGGGAATCTGATGGAGAATTGGGGGGTGTCTTTTCATATATTTAATTTTAAGAGTCTCCTTGTGTGAACTGTGCATCTGATGCCCCTTGTACTTTTTTTGTTTGATGTTTGTTCACAAGACCACAAGTACAGAAGATTAGCAAAAACAAGACAAAACAAAACAAAACAAAAACAACCTCTGAAACTATTTGTATAACCTAAGCTTTCTTGTTTGTTTGTTTCTTTGCCTCCTGGGGCTCAGTGCTGGCAAAACCAGTCCACTGCTCCCAGAAGCTTTTTTTTCCCCCCATTTTATTGGATAGTACAGAGAGAAATAGAGAGGGGAGGGGGAGATAAAGAGAGTGAAAGATAGACACCTGCAGATTTGCTTCACTGCTTGTGAAAGTGTGCCCCCTGCAGGTGGGGAACTGGGGTTTGAACCGGGATCCTTATGCTTAGTACTATGTGTACTTAGTGCCAGGTGTGCTAATGCCCAGCCCACTAACTCAAGCTTTCTTCTCAATGAACACATGCTACTGAAAAAAAAATAAATAAGAGAACAGGAAGTGAAATATCATTCAGACAGCTGATCAGGAAGACTTACAAAAATGGGTATGGCATACAGTAAACCACAAACGGAAGGTCACATTATGTATTTCCTGTGTTTACGGAGTTCTCTGGACTATTGCTATTAGCTGTATTTGGCATCCTGTTCCCCATCTTGGGTGATAAGACTAGAGTGTGTGGCTCCCTGCACTGCTGATCCCAGCAGACTGACCTCTGTACTATATCAGGGATCAGTCTTCCTGCTCATCAGTTTCTGAAGACGGACCATCTGGAGAGCCAACCTCCTTGGGGAGGAGGAGGTAGACTTTTCTTCACATAGGCCATGGTACCCACAGATGCTTAAGGAATTGAAAAGACAAGTAATTGGGGTTGTACTTCACTCGTTAAACACATATTTACTGGGCACCTGTAATCCTAGGTACTGAGATATATGGCGGTAAACACTATCCACTGAAGATAAGTGAAAAGCAACTAAAAGCTTACAAATAACAATTTAAACTTGCCTTAGACTACAGTAAAAGCTGGGGAGATAGGCAGTTCAAGATACAGTTTTAGGGCACAGGATTTAATGCCTAGGACCCCCGAGGTCCTAGACTCATTCTCTAGCACCATCCTAAGCCAGAGCTGAATAATACTCTGGGTCTCTCTCAGAAATAACAAGGCAAAAAGACTCTCATGTCTGAGGCTTTGAAGTCCCAGGTTCTATCCCCCACACCACCACAAGCCAAATAAAATTATCAGTTAATATTACTTATGCAGTCATAAATAACAAAATAACACTTTTTAAAAAATGACACAGCAACCTGTAATTATAAATCTCTACCACTTTCTAAATGTTTTCCCATTCACCCATCTTGCCATTTATCTACCCAGCCAACCATCTATCTGTCCAGCCATCCATTCAGCATGTTTATTCTTTCTTTGATAATCAAAATAGGAAGAGAGAGAATATCAGAAATTTGAAAAAAAAAATTCCTCTAACTTGAGGCCTACTTTCAATACTATTTCAGTTCATTTCTCCCAGATCACCTGACTCTCACAGGAAATTTTACCTACCCAAGGGAACTGCATGGGTGACCAGAAGGTCATTATTTCAGCGTGTAGAACTTAAGGGTCCTAGCGGTCATCATTTGCATGAAGCTTAAAAGTGATTTTTCTCATAATATCAGCTGCAGTGATTATCTACGTGCTTATATATGCATGTCTAAGAGGATGCTGTAATATTTATTTGAATAATAAAGCTTAGCACTGTAACAAATACAGAGCTGTTCACCTTAATTATGTGTACAAATGGGAGCTTTCAGATTAAAAAGGATACACACACACACACATATATATATGGCATTCTTATCTCCACCCCCCACCTTTTAA
The DNA here is from genome assembly GCF_950295315.1 of Erinaceus europaeus. Lineage (NCBI taxonomy): Eukaryota > Metazoa > Chordata > Mammalia > Eulipotyphla > Erinaceidae > Erinaceus > Erinaceus europaeus. The sequence goes on along the minus strand of NC_080163.1, from coordinate 26,007,930 downwards.
AATAAATGAAATCAATAACAAGTGTGGGACACTTTGAATGACCTGAACTACTTAATTTCCAGGATCTTTAGACATGTCATCCATCACTGCAGCATGGAGGGAGACATCTCTTGAGTGCTCGGAGGGTTACTTGGGTTTTATTAATGCAAGATTGAGGGAATTTTAACAAGGTGAATTGTTTATTTGCCTTGACAGATCGGCCTACAATGCACTGGCTACAGCTACCACATGATCATTAATGACAAAAGACAGGCCAAAAAAAAGGAAAAGAAAAGAAAAAAAGAAAAAGCTGTTTACCCTGCAACACCAGGCCGGGAATTAATCCAGTGGTGTAGCCCCAGCAGAAAGAGTACTCCAGAGAGATGATCACATTGTCTTAGGTAAGACACAATGACAAGGGGGGGGGGGGCAATAAAGGAATATAGTAAATGCCAGACACTTCTGGGCATTTTTTTTTTCTTCATGGACTATCTTCTGAATATTTTGAAATAAGCTTTACCATAAAGTGATGACTCATATAGTCTTGAAATTTATAATAAGAAAGAAAGTAGTACTGATGGCAAGGGCATTAAATTAGTTGAAGGGAACATTTCCTACACACTGCTAAGGAGGCTTGCAAGAAAATAATCAACACTTAAACTCAAGCACAGAGAGAAGGAAATAGAGAAGAATTTCCCTAATATAATTTGTACAAGTGGGATGATTGGCCGAACTAGTACAGAGATGCTGAAGAGGAGTCTGATGAGTTCAGCCGAATGTTTTGGTTCATAAAGTTATGAACTCATTTCATAAGAGACAGGGCAAACAAAACGAGACCTCATCACTGTCCCTCACCCACACCCGCAAGTGCTTAAAAAGCTGATGCTCTCTCTATCAGGAACAACACAATAGAACCCTTCGTGGGCCCCCATAGGACCTTACCCACAACTTGGATCAACAACGGTAGAGAATTTTCCATCCTCTGAAGGGAGGGTGGACAACATACTCTATGCTACACCTGAGGAAGATGGGTCCTGAAATTGGGGCGGCTTGGAATGTTCTGACTCATGACCACAGAATATGAGCTCAGATCTACAGGAATGCAGAGGTCACATAGGCTCCTAAGCCTAATAGGGGCCCCAGATAGCATCAAATCAATGGAGATATAGTCAACAATATTTATACACCTTTCCCATATTTGGGAGCTACTCTCTTCCCTGATCCAGCTTTCTGGTCCTTTTTCCAGCCATGACATTATCTCCCCAGACAATAACTTGGGTATACCTGCATATCAGATGTCAGATTCAGGGGGAAAAAAAAAAAAACTAGTATAGTCATGGGCTCTTTGGAATATAACTAAAATAGGCCTACTAACTATCTACAAAATGGAGACCACCCTAACTCTTCATCTGCACTATTCTAGCCTTTAGGTTCATGATTAGTCAGCAATTTGTTTGGCTCTATATGTTAACTCTTTTTTTCAGCCACCAGGTTCCAGATGCTACCATGATGTCAACTAGATTTCTCTGGGCAGAAAACCCCACCAATGTGTCCTGGAACCCCACTACCCCAGAGCTCTGCCCCACTAGGGAAAGAGAGAGACAGGCTGGAGTATGGATCAAACTTTCAACGCCCATGTTTAGCGGAGAAGCAATTACAGAAGCCAGACCTTCCACCTTCTGCACCCCATAATGACCTTGAGTCCATACTCCCAGTGGGATAAAGAATAGGAAAGCTATCAGGGGAGGGGATGGGCTAGGGAGTTCTGGTGGTGGGAATTGTGTGGAGTTGTACCCCTCTTATCCTATGTTTTTTGTCAATGTTTCCTTTTTATAAATAAAAATTAAATTAAAGAAAAAGAATTTAAAAAGCTGATGCTCTAGAAGAACTCAGATCTTTTTGTATTATTATTAGTAATTTAATAATGATTAATAAGATTGTGAGATAACAGAGGTACAATTCCATACAGTTTCCACCATCAGAGTTCCAGGTCCCATCCTCTCCATCAGAAGCTTCCCTAGTCTTTATCCCTCTGGCAATATGGACCAAAGATCTATATGGGGTGCAGAAGGTGGGAGGTCCGGCTTCTATAATTGCTTCTCTGCTGAACATGGATGTTGGCAGGTTGATCCATACTCCCAGCCTGTTTCTATGAACCCAGATCTTGTCTGGGAATGCATCTTGGGCTTGGGAACCCTAGTCTGACGTACAGTGTATAAATTGTGTATAAATTGCATTATTTAACACACACACTATACATACTACAGAGAAAAGAAAGGAAGAGATAATCAGAGCATCACTCCAGGACGTGCAATAACAGGGATCAAACTCAGTACTTCATGCTTGAGAGTCTAAGACTATCTCTTATGCCACCTCCCCGGCTGTTAAATTCCATTTTTGTATATCAAAGGTTTCCTGCCATTGTAGCCTGTCCTTGCTTTTGACTAATCAGCAAGGTCTAGGAGTCACATGCAGTTTTTGAGGAGGCAGTATTGTATGCAAAAAAAATTATCTTTATTTATTTATTGGATAGAGACAGGCAGAAATCAAGAGGGAAGAGGGGATAGAGAGGAAGAGACAGAGGGACACCTGCAGCACTGCTTCACAACTCATGAAGCTTTCCCCCTGCAGGTGGGGGCCGGGGACTTGAACCCGGGTCCTTGCACATTGGAACATGTGCACTCAACCAGGTGTACTACCACCCGTCCCCACATAGTAGGCTTTAAGCCAAATTCTAGGCCAGAGTACTTCTGTTAGCCTTCAAGGGTTATTCTGAGCATCCGTGGGATGAAGTCTCAGGCACACAATTAGTGTTCAATAAATGCTAATTCTTATGCTTTGAGCTGTGCTGTTATATCAGTCTCCAAAGCCTCTTTCATCAGTTCTTGAAGGTTGGATTATTGTCTATTTAGTAAACAGAGCACTTCAACCCTCTAATATCCTGCTTTCCTTCTGAAAACCGAAGGATAGAAGAGTATCTGACTTCCTGAAACACACACACACACACACAATTTTGCTGATCGTGATGTCAGTTCATAGCTAACCTGAGGACACCAACTCTGAGCTCTGATGTGGTAGGAAAGCTACTGGGCATACTTTTCATTTGGCCAGAAACGCAAAGCTCCAATGAACTGAGCCACTTGCCATCTCCCTCAAAGGACATGTTGGCGTTCTTGTTTTAGTTTTCTGCCACTGTGTCATTCTGAACCCCTGGCTAGAACACTGTCTTGCCATCGGAATTCATTGGCGTAGCTCTGGGCTGCAGTAGTTTGGCATCGAGGCTACTCATGGTGATAGACCAAAATGTACTGACCGCTGTGCCATTATCTAGACAGAGGGTCATTCCTATGGCTCCTGTGTCTACCATGTCTATTTGAAATGTAACAATCAGTGGTGCTAGGAGTTCTTAAAGTTAGCACAGCATTAAGGCCAGCATGACCTTAAACTCTATTACTGCCGGGTCAGTAGGTGAGGCACTACCACCCTGCATGTGTCATAAGAGGTAGGATTGAGGGGTAGGAGTGTTTTCTGAGCACCCAGAAGGCTTGGAAGAAAATAATAGTATCCCATTAGATTGACACTAGACTCGGGAATGTGAAGTTCTAAGTTCCATTCCTGGTACGACATGATAAAATGGCTGTCTCTCTTTCTCTCTGTCTCTGTCTCTCTATCTCTCTCTCTCATAAATAAATGTGTTTTTTAAGGCAACTTTACTGACATATAATAGTGCTGCAGATTGAATCTTTGAGCTCAGAAACTCAGGCATGAAGGTTGTTTGTTGAACCATTATTCTGTTTCCCCATTCCAAAGTTTTCCTTCCTTCCCTCCCTCCTTTCTTTCCCAGAAGACTGCTAAGCTCCAGTTTTTGCTGGTGCTGGGGATTGAACCTGGGACCTTTGGTGCCACAGGCATAACCACTATACTGGCATCCCAACCCTAAAGTTACTACTTAACCCAAACTGACAGATTGCAACAGAGTAGGATTTTACTAATTTAATATAACATTACACGTTTAATATACATGTTACAATATAATGTGACAGGGTGTGTGGGGGGAGGGTGGGGGGTTGGGGGGGGGAAGAAACACATTCTGAACTTTGGGGCCTTGATGGCTCCAGGCCCAGTGCTTTCTGGGTAATTTCTACAGCAATAATTCAGACTTCAGAATTAATGTGACAAGGTGGAGCTATAGTAGGGGATAAATCCCACTAAGTCCTGTTTTACAGGTGTCAGAACTGAGCAAACACTGTGAGTCAGGATTAAATACTCAGATATAAGGTGCAGAGTAGCTATTTCTGTTCAAGGGTGGTTGTGGGTCACTAGTTTTAGGACAGCAAGAACTGCTTCTACCACGTGTAAAGGGAGCTGGGCAGGGTGTGGGTGGTGGCTCACCCTGCAGAGCTCACACAGTACCATGGGCAAAGACCTAGGTTCGAGTCCTTATCCTCATCTGCAGTGGGGAAAAGCTTCAAGAATGGCGGTGCAGTGTTCCAACTGTGTCTCCTCTTTGTACCTCTCCTTCTCTCCATGCCTGTCTGCCTCCAATGCTCTATCAAAAAGAAAGAAAGAGGGGCTGGGTAGTTGGCACACCAGGTTAAGTGCACATGGTACGAAGCGCCAGGACTGGAGCAAGGATCCCAGTTCAAGCCCCTGGCTTCCTACCTGCAAGGGTTTCTCTTTACAAGTGGTGGAAATGGTCTGCAGGTGTCTTTCTCTCCTCTTCTCTATCTTCCCTTTCTCTCTCAATTTCTCTCTATCCTATTCAACAACAACGATAAAAATGGAAAAAGTGGCTGCCAGGAGCAGTGGATTTGTAGTGCAGGCACTGAGCCCCAGTAATAACCCTGGAGGGTGGGGAAAAAGGAAGCAAGGAAGGAAGGAAGGAAAGAAGGAAGGAAGGAAGGAAGGAAGGAAGGAAGGAAGGAAGGAAGGAAGAAAATGGGGGGATGGGCTACTATGAATGGTAGAATTGTGCAGGTACTGAACCCCAGTGATAACACTGGAGGCAGAACAAAAGAATTCAGCCTCATTCTACTAACTACAATATTATCCAGTCCTTCAGAGAGAGAGAGAGAGAGGAGAATAAACTTAAGGAATGCAAAGAAGGGCTGGGTAAATAGCATAATAGTTATGCAAAATGCCTTTCACACATGAGACACCAAAGGTCCCAGGATGAATCCCCAGCACCACCATAAACCAGAACTGAGCAGCACTCTGGTAAAATAATAACAATAATAATAATGATGAAAATAATTAACAGATTCATAGTAGTTTCTTTAAGAAAGGCCATGCCATAGAGGGGATCATGCATGGAAAGGGGCCAAAAAGAGAGGAGAGTATTTAAGTTAAAGAGACATCATGCTAAGGAAAGTGGTGATTTCCACTGCTTCTGGAATCTGTAGAACAAAGTGGCATCTAAACCATCAGAGCAGAAGGGCAAGCCTAACAGAGGTCTGTGCAGTGAAGTAGCCACAATGGCAGGTGCACACAGAGAGCAGGAAGCAGAAGAGCGAAACACGCTGTAGGATGACCAGAAAGAAGTACTAAGGAAATCGCCATCCAGTATCTTGCTCAGGACCTGTACAGATTACAGTGTGCAGGTATGATGCAGATATATGGGCGGGGGCAGCAGAGGTAGCTCAGTGGGAAGAGCTCGTGTCTTGCACACATGAGGCCCTGGGTTCGATCCTGAGTGCTGCATAAATTCTCATTTATGCACACAGGAAGGAAGTGGGAGTGAAATCAAAGTACTATCACAAGTGTGTGATGGATTACGGACTGGAATTTACAACTACTTCTATTCAACTCTTATATACTTCAAAGCTCGGTGACTGCGTGCCTTTGTAATATCCAAAAAGAACTAGCATCCTTTTCGTGTTCAGAAGAGATGGTTTCCCTGAAAACAGATCAAGGACTCCCTTGGAAATATCACTGTAGAAGAACGGGGGGGGGGGGGGGGAAGAAGTCCAATACTCTACAAAAACATCTACCAGGAAAAAAAAATTGCTTGGATGGGGCAGAAAAACAACAGCATGGTGGCCAGCATCCCCTGCAAGCTCAATGTTTACTCCAGCAGAAATGTCTTTTCTCCTAAAAAGGTGCAATTATCATCATGTAACACAAATCACAAAATTCCAATTCTCCCCTCCCTTATCAGCTTTATAAAATCAGGTTCCCCAAGGAGGCCATTGATTAGTTGCACATGTTCTTTTGGTGACATCCCAAGTACTTAATTGTCAGTTATCTTTCCTTCTACAGGAAGTAAAAAGCAGTCACGGAATTATAGAGGGACTTGTTCTGCCTTAACCTCCACAAGAGGCCATCAGGCAGCGGAAAACCCCGGTAAAATATCACAGGGTAACGCCGCCCGACAAGGGAGATGGATAAACACTGTAATGATTTCCCACGAGTTTCCATTTTAGAAAATTGTCACGAAAGCCGAGCAGGAACGGTGACACATCTCCACTGAGGACACGGGGAAATCGAACGCTGGCATTCTAGTTAGGGCCGAGCCTCACCAGCAGCCAATTATAACAGGAACGCCACACCGCTGGAAACTTGGGCAAGACCACTGTGCTAACCTTCCCAGATCGCTGCACAGGGCTGCCTGCGTTTCACAAATCTAATCCTTTTATCCATTTTTCAAAACCTTGAAGGAAAAAAAAAAAAGACACTGAACCCACATGTATTCCTATTGTCTCTCTGGGTTTGTTAGAAACTGCAGGGAACCTGATTTATTCACTGTCACAAAAGCCAGGGCACTGGACTATGTTGCGGTGTCTTGAGGGGTGATGGGGCTCGCAAGAGTCCCAAAAGCCCTCTCCCCGTCCCATCTGATTGAGTTTGAGATGGTTGGGCGGAGGGCAAACTTCATGACATGTGTTTCTGTCCTTTTAAAGATATATATTTTATTTATGTATGTATCTTTTGGATAGAGACAGACAAATCAAGAGGGAAGTGGGAGGTAGAGATGGAGAGAGAGAGAGAGAGAGAGAGAAAGAGACTCCTGTAGGACTGTTTCACTTCTCATGAAGCTTCCCCCCTGCAGGTGGGGACTGGGGGCTTGAGCCTAGATCTTTGCACACCGGGACATGTGTGATCTACCAAGTGTATCACTACCCAGCCCCAAGTTTTTCTATCCTCTGCTGGGAATGGGACTCTGTCTGGTCCCTTCCATGGAGCTGCAGTTGGTCCAGGGTGGGAGGAAATCTGTGTTTCCCCACTGCAGTAAGTGGGCTGCAGCCTCCCTGTCCTCAGGGACCGGCCCTACTAGCTCACACAGTCTCTGTCATCTTCAGCTACTCATCTGCTCCCTGGCACCTGTGTGAGCCACAGCAGGGATGTTTTGGGAGTGCCAGTCAAGGGCTGAGCAATGGCACACCCAGGTGAACCCACATGTCACTATGAACAAGGCTCCAGGTTCAAGTCTCCAATCTCTACCCGCAGGCAGTAGGCTTCAAGAATAGGGAAACCAGTGCAGCAGCTGGCCAACTCCCTGTCTCTCTCCCTTTCTCTTTCTCTCCTCTCAAATTCTCTCTGTCCTATCAAATTTAAAAAAAAAAAAAAGGAAAAATGCCCACACGGAGTGGTGGATTCATCATGCAGGCACCAAGTCCTAGGGATAACCCTGGTAACAATAAAGAGAGAGAGAGAGAGAAAGGGAAAGAGGGAGAGAGACACCAAGCAGCAGGCTTCAGGAGGTTCATGACCACCTGGAAAAGGAATCTCAGGTAGGCTCTCAGGGCGACTTCTATTTCTCTGTGCTGACACTCCCTAAGCCTTGTCTTCTCTGTGCAGGGGAGAAACGCCATCCATATGGAGTTCAAACAGACAACTGCTTGGTGTCTCAAACCTCCCAAGGTCCCCTTACGTAACATCTGTGGCCTTGCACTGAAAGCTGAGCACTGACAAGGGTTTAATGTAGGATAGAAAAGACTCTGGGAAAAATAAATAAATAAATAAATAAATAAATAAATAAATCTCTTTGTCTTTAATAGTGTTGGTCAGAAAAAAAAATACCATATTTTGGTAATCAAGCCACAATAATGAACAGCTAAAACTGGAGAAACATCTCAGTAATATGTCTGTTCTGTGCATTTCTGGGTCATCTATTCACATTGATCATATTTATGTGCATCTAGTAAGTGCAACAATGAGCAGAACAAACTTGGCCCTTGACCACCTAGAACTAAGTATGGGGCGGGGGTTGTATGTGGGAAGGGGGAGTTGATGTGTTCAAATAATCACAGTAACAAATGTGAGATGACAGGGCCAGAGAGACAGCACACCAGGTAGACAGCATGCCTTGCCATGTGGATGGCCCAGCTTTGAGGCTTGGAGACACACACACACACACACACACACACACACCAGAGTACCCAGCCCAGCTTTGAGTCTTGGAGGAACACACATACACACACACACACACACACACACACACACACACACACACACACACACACACACACACACACCAGAGTACCCAGGTAAGTGCTGGTGCTACAGTGTCTCTCTTCCTCTCTCATCTCCTTTGTTCCTCCATGTGAATAAAAGAACAGCCTGAGATGCTGAAATCACGTGTCCAGTCCAAACTCAGTGAAAAGAAAGGAGAAAAAGTGAGATTACAAAATGAAAGAAATACTTGAAGAGAAGCAGGTAGACTTTTTCAAATAAAAGACTTAGTCACAAAGCTCCTGTTGACTTGTTCAGCAAAGGACAGCCTTCCTGAGAATATACTCTAGAGCTGGCAACTAGGAACTCCTGGGCTCATGGATGGAGGGAATGAGAACTTTCAGCCACAGAGCGCAGTGTGCCCAAAAGCCTTTTTGGACCTGGGGGTAGGGGGTTAGAAACCATTCATGTGGGGGCCGGGTGGTGGCATATCTGGTTGAGGGCACATGTTACAACGTGCAAGGACCCGGGTTCGAGCCCCCGGCTCCCACCTGCAACGGGTAAGTTTTGTGAGTGGTGAAACAGGGCTGTAGATGTCTCTGTCTCTCTTCCTCTCTATCACCCTCTTCCCACTCATTTTCTGGCTGTTTCTATCCAATAAGTACAGATTTAAAAAAGACAAAGAAAGAATGAATGAAAGAAGGAAAGACAGGAAAAGAATCCATCCACGTGGAGTTCAAATGGTCACCTGCTTGGTTCCCCAGGCCTCCCCAGGTCACCTTATGTGACATCTGAGGGCTTGCACTGAAAGCTGAGCACTGACAAGGGCTTAATGTAGGATAGTAAGGAGGCTGGTTAGTTCTGGGGCTGAGGAGAACATGGCGCTGAAGAAGTCGAACCTGAGCTGCAGAGGTGGGAAGGGGCTTCCTTGTCAGGAAGGATTTGCTCTTTTTCTCCTAAGTGGATTTGCTTCCTGTCCTGGTGTTAGGGGGTGGTGTTACACAGTGTTGTCTGGGTGTTTAAGGCATAAACTGATACTAATTTTTATTTATTTTTTGCCTCCAGGGTTATCGCTGGGGCTCAGTGCCTGCACTAGGAATCCACTACTCCTGAAGGCCATTTCCCCATTTTTGTTGCCTTTGTTGTTATTATTGTTGTTGTTGTTGTTGTTGTTGGATAGGACAGAGAGAAATCAAGAGAGATGGGGAAGACAGAGAGAGGGAGAGAAAGATAGACACCTGCAGACCTGCTTCACCACTTGGGAAGTGACCCCCCGCCCCCTGGAGGTGGGGACCCGGGGGCTTGAACCGGGATCCTTGCACTTTGAGCCACGTGTGCTTAACCCTCTGCACTACTGCCTGGCCCCCACTTGTTGCTGTTTAAAACAAACAAATGAACAAAAGCAAATCTGTTGTGTAGCCATTATGCTATCTCCCTGACCTGTTGAAGAAATTTTTATTTTCAGCTTCCTGTAGACTGCCCCTTCTCTTGAAGTTCCCAGGGTATAGCACTGCTGAGTTTTGTGGCTTTATTCGTTTGTGTTGTGTAGTTTGGGCTTAGTAGGGCCAAGTTCAAGGTGAGTCTTCCCTGAGGAGCTGTGCTGCTCCTGAGAAGGAGGTCCCCAGCAGGATGAGGAGTATAGAGTCGGTCTCAGGAATGACACAATTTCTAGATTAGGGGTTAGGAGACTGTATAGACCCTGAAAGGATCAAGCCCCAGCTCTCACAAAATGTGTGTGGGAAGCATTAGGAAAATACTTGTCTTTGTTCAATATATTTCTTCCCCCCCATAGGCCAATAGTTACCAAAGTCAGTTATGGACATAATGAGAATAAAGCGGAAAGATCATTCATTGTAATTCCGGAAAGCAAATATTTGGATATATTTTTTTAATTTCTGGAAATACATTTTAAATAACTTTAAGAAATACCTTTTCTAGTTTTTAATGCATGGACTTTTAGTAGCAAATGCATGTGACTTACTATTGAATCTGCATTTATTAGGGTACTAGGGTCAAACACTGTTTTAATTAGGATAAATAGACTGAGGCCAGTAGACCATGCCTCTGGCTACGGAGCACTAAGGAGTTTCTTTATAATAGCCTACAAGGTCCGATCTGCCCAAAACAGCTGCTACATGGTCTCCCTGAGTCTAGACTCTCCTTTCACTGAGGGGGCAGCTCTATCCCTGCAACTGCTTTCCTACCTCTTCTCTCTCTCTCTTTCTTTCTTTCTTTCTTTCTTTCTTTCTTTCTTTCTTTCTTTCTGTCTGTCCTTCCTTCCTTCCTTCCTTCCTTCCTTCCTTCCTTCCTTCCTTCCTTCTTCTCTCCCTCACTCCTTCCCTTCCTTCCTCTCCTCCCCCCCCTCTTTTTCTGGCCATCAGAGTTATTAGTAGGGCTCAGTGCCTGCATGGTTCCACTTCTCCTGGTAGCTATTTATTTTATGGAGGGTGAGAGACAGAGATAGAGGGGGAGAGAGATAGAAGGCGATACACCTGCAGCACTGCTCCACTGTTCATGGGGCTCCCTCCTGCTGCAGGTGGGGAATGGGGGCTTGGACCTGGGTCCTGGCACATAGGTTCCCACCTGTTTTCAATTGACCAACTCCTATTCATTTTTCAACTTCAGTTCAAGGATTAGCTCCCTCTGAAAACTCCCTCAGAGTGGGCAATTTCATCTTTATATTTTAACAGAACAGCATACTCTTCTATGACATGATGGTTAATTACTGAGTTCATTATAGGACTTTTTATAACTTCACACTCTTAAAATCATTATTATTATTGCCACTAGGATTATCACGGGAGCTCAATGCCTGCTCCAGGTTTCTTTTTGTTTGCTTGTTTTTATAGAGATAGAAATTGAGAGGGAAGTGGGGAGACAGGGAAAAAAAGAGACACTGATTCGCTGCTTGTGAAGCTTGCCCCACTTCAGGTGGGGGACCAGGGCTTGAACTTGGGTCCTTGCACGTGGTAATGTATGTGCTCTACTGGGTGCACCCCTTCCTGACTATAATTCCTTACTATAATTTCAGTCTGCCAAAGACGACGATGTTCATGTGGCTTGTATCACTATACAACTTAATGCCTCCTTGGTGCTAGGATCTCTAGCAAACCTAATGTAAAAAAATATATATTTGTTTATTTATTCCCTTTTATTGCCCTTGTTTTTTATTGTTGTAGTTCTTGTTGTTGTTATTGATGTTGTCATTGTTGGATAGGACAGAGAGAAACGGAGAGAGGAGGGGAAAACAGAGAGGGGGAGAGAAAGATAGACACCTGCAGACCTGCTTCACTGCCTCTGAAGCGACTCCCCTGCACGTGGGGAGCTGGAGGCTTGAACCCAGATCCTCAAGTCGGTCCTTGCGCTTTGCGCCACCTGCGTTTAACCCGCTGCCTGACACCCGCCTGGTTTTCACAATACTGTGAGCTATGAGCTCATTCTGATTCCATGCAGCAGGAAGCTGGGGGCTCAGCAACACCTCAGCATTTATGCCTCGTTGCTCAGAATGTAAGGGAAATCATCTGGGACAGGATGCAGGTCTCTCTAGTTCCCAAACTACTGGCTGATGCGTCCCTTCGCGGAGCCATTCACTCCTTCATTCTGCACATACTCCATGATGTTGTCTGTAGCACTACTGCACTGTGTGACACAACCGAGATTTTTTTTTTCATTCTCTCCCCCAGTATAGTTTTGTTCATTTGTATTTATGAACTTAACTTATCCCACAGCAAAAATTCCGGGAGCTATGAAGATGGGCTTCTTTGAAATATGTTTCTTATTTTCTATGGATTTTAAGATCTTAACAAATTAATCCTGTTTGTTTTTGCAGCACCAGGCCTCATACTTACAAAGACAGAAATTTGGTGGTGGATATGGAATAAAACTACACCCCTGAAACCTCGTAATTTTGTGAATCATTTTATCAAGTCATTAATAATAAAACTTTTAGAATCACATTAAAAGATGGAAGAAGAAACGATAATAATAAAGAAGCCCCAACACTTAAAAAAAAAAAAAAGGGCAGGTCCACACAGAGCACACTATCTATAGAAAATAATAATAAAAAAATGTGTACTTAACACAGCAGGTGCCAAAAACATACATTAGGAAAAGTAACGAGATCATACAAATAGGTAGTGAGACAGACAAAACACAAAGCAAAGTCCGGGGAACGATCCTCCCAAATTGGGTCTATTAACCAAATCATAGGCAATATCCTGATGGAAATGGAAAGCGTTTCACTAAAGTTACACAGGATTATCTGAATCATTCTAGAATGAGCCACAGGGACTAATTTAGTACCGGCTGGTGGAAGAAAATACAATTCTACTTGAACAGGTCTTTTTAATCACACATTTTATGATCTTTTAACAGCTTTCTATTAAGAGTCACTAAAGGGATAGTTAAGGTCTACACTAGTCAGCTAAAATGACTACCTGCCACATGCAGAAGTGTCATATCTTGAGGATTGCAGCACATCTGGGTTGGGGGGGGCACACTCACAAAGGAGTAGGAGTAGCAGCCTCTGGGTTCACTGCTCATCCCTGCCCATAGCTTCCCAGGGTTCTGGGGAGCCCCTAGTACTGGGGTGAGGTGTATGCAGGAGAAACGTGAAACCACAGACCACTAGACAGTTTGTAGGTGAGACCAATCATCCCAGGCAGAGGTCCACGTAGAGCCTCAACTCTACAGACTCCAATTTTTCCTCACTGTGACCCTGTAAGGACACAGGACTGTACCTGGGAACACCTGAGCCCTGCTGCTGGTTCCTCCCATCCCGTCTGTTTGGGGTGATCACTTGGGTGCAGCCAAGGAGCATGTGGAAACCACATTTGTCATTTTTTAGTGACTGAGAAGTGCTAGGTAAGTAACAGCCCAAACTTGGAAGAAACTCACTGCCCAGCAACAGGAGAGTGGCTAAGAAAGCTGTGTAGATATACACCAAGGAATACCATGCAGCTGTTAAAAATGATCAAGTCCTTCCCTTTGTCTCATCTTAGATGGAACTTGAAGGGGATAAGCCAAAAATAAAGAAATGAATTCTGGATAATCTCACTTATAGGCAGAACTTAAGAAGCAAAAACCAAAAGGGAACACAAAGTGAAACTTGGACTGGGTGTGGTGTATTGCACAAAAGCAAGGACTCTGGGAAAGGTGAGGGGGTGGGGGATGGGTTTTGGGGTCTTGGTGCATGATGGCAGAAAAGGATCTAAGTTGAGGGGGTAAGAGTGTTCTATAGACAGCTATCACGGGGCAATGAGAAATTGTACCCTCTGATGACAAGTATACCATAAACCATTAACCATCACCCCCCACACATACAAAAAGATTAAAAAGAAAATAATTTTATGTATTCTTGAACATTTTATTTTAATATTTTATTTATTATTTATTGGATAGAGGCAGAGGGAAATCAAGAGAGAACAGGGAGATAAAGAGAGAGAGACATCTGCAGCACTGCTTCACCACTTGTGAAGCTCTTCCCTGCAGGTGGGGACCAGGGTTTTGAACCCTGATCCTTGTGTACTACAGCAGGTGTGCTCAACTAGCTCAACTAGTAGTGCTACTGCTCAGCCTCATTTTCCTTTTTTTTTTTTTTTAAGTGTTTGGAGCCTGGTTTCATAGCCCCCCCCACCCCCCCAAGTTTAGAGGGTCTACTTTGTAGAAAGTCACAACAATGAAGTAAGACCCTGGACTGTCAGTGTGGAATATCATTAAATGAATACAGTGAACAAAAACAATCTGTTACTGAAGCTGAACAATTCAGGAAGCTGGTTTCAGGACTAGAATGGACAGTGACACAGTACTCTGACTCCTCTCTCTCTCTCAGATAGAGACACAGAGATAGACTGAGGGAAGGAGAGCACATCATGTGAACCTTCCCTCAGTGCAGTGGGGGCTGAGCTCAAATCTGAGTCATGCACATGGCAAAGCAGCACACTAAGTGAGCTATTTCACCAGCCCTCGGCATCTCTCTCTAAATGAAAAAGAAAGCTGGACCTAGGAACTCACATCACAGGATGACACACACACACAGGATCCTATGTTCATTTGTAGACTACACTAAAGAACATCAAGAAAAACAAAGATTCCATAACCTACCACAATCCAGTTCCCTGAAAAGCCTTCTGCCACCCTCCCTACTGTGGACTTAGGACACCCTGTTATGGCTGAACCCCAGCATTTTCTTGCCTGTGCTACAACCCCAGCTGCTAACCACTGGCAGGAGACCACACAAAGTGATTTTCTTTTTTTTTTATATATAATTTATTTCTTTATTGGGGAATTAATGTTTTACATTCAACAGTAAATACAATAGTTTGTACATGCATAACATTCCCCAGATTCCCATTTAACAATACAACCCCCACTATGTCATTCATCATCTTTCATGGACCTGTATTCTCCCCACCCACCCACCCACCCACCCCAGAGTCTTTTACTTTGGTGCAATACGCCAATTCCATTTCAGGTTCGACTTGTGTTTTCTTTTAAGTTCCAGTTCTGACCCTTGAAATATTGACACTTAGGGATTTCCCCCTCCATGAACAGTGCTCTTCATTTATTTATTTGCCTCCAGGGTTGTCACGGGGGTTGGGGGATGGGGGCTTGGAACCAGCACTGCAAATCCATGCCTTCTGGTGGCCATTTTTTCCATCTTATTGGGTAGGACAGAGAGAAACTGAGAGGGGAGGGGAAGATAGATAGATAAGATAGATAGATGATAGGGACCTGCAGACCTGCATCATCTCTTGTGAAATGGACCCCCTGCAGGTGGTGAGTGGGGGCTTGAACCTGGATCCTTGAGTGGATCCTTGTGCTTCATACTATGTGCACTTAACTGGGTGAAACACCGCCCTCCTACCCCACCCAGACTTGGCCCGTCTCAAAATCACCTCAGAAGGGTTGTTAAGTCAGTTTGCTGAACACCTGGTCTAGCAGGTTTGAAGTGGGAGACTAAGATAAATGTGTTTCAAAGAAGTTCCAGCAGGCAAGACAGCTCTCTTGGGTAGCACTTTGCTTTTTCCTGAGCATGAGTTAGGTTTGAGCCTGGTCCTCCTGGTAGTGACGGAAGCCCTCGCTCTTGTTTCCTGATAGCATTTCTCTCACTCCCACATGCTTCCTTGGTAGCACATGCAGTCACTTCATCTCCATGCTTTCTTTTGTCTACTCAAGTCAAGCTCTGAAAGGCCTAGAGTGTGTTTGTCTCTCTCACCATCTTCCTCTCTCCATCTGTACCTCGGAAAGTGCTTTGATTGGGGTGGGACTAGGTGTGGGGGGTGTTGTCTTACTCCAGAGGCACAATCAGGGCCAAGAAAGGGAAGTGCTGATGAGGCAACTTCTAACTTCACAAAAAGAAACTTCATCACTGAAATCTCCAGGAAAGGCTATGCTCTGTGAGGTAACAAGAACCACTGTCAAAAGCATGTTCCAGTTTAGGGAGGTTCAGTAGTCTCAGAGAGTCGTAGCAAGACGCTACAGACCAGCAGGAAGTGGAGGGATGGATTTGTTAAGTATAACAGTACTATCTAATAACTGCATAATACATTTTAAAAAGATATACAGAGTTCCTTTAGGTGAGAAAGAGACCAGCGTTAACACTCTGGCATGTGTGGTTCAGGGATTGAACCTAGGACCTCATTGCATGCATATTCAATACTCTGCTCACTCTACCTTCCCAGTCACATTAACATAGTCTGTTTTGGGTTTGGTAACTAGTTTCAGATATATTAGTTCATTTAATCCTCATAACCACCTTTGTGGGAGACAAAATCAAGAGTCTTCTGGAGTTAAGAAAATAATACCTATGGTTAAAAGAGAGAAAGAAAGCTTCTAGGAACACCTAGCATAGTTCCTTACGCTAGGCAGCCCGCCCCTCTGGTTGAGTGAACTAAGCACTGGATCTTGCCCTGTTACCTGGCTGTACAAGGTACTTGCGGTTTATGCTCTAATACCTCTCTCTCCTCAAACTGCTCCTCTTACAATGTCTGGCTAAAGGGGTGGGGGGAAGGGCACAGCAGCCTCTTTAAGCTCTGAAGCACATTCAGTGGGTGACTAGTTTATATTTCTGTTCATACTTGTATCCCTGCATGCACACCACTCAACCAAGGAGAAGGGAAAGGAATAGAGCCTCATGTGACGAGGTAACATGGCTTACAAATTATCAGCAAAAATGGTGATTAGATTACTCATCTAAGTCACTGGAAAAAAAATAACCAAATGGATTATTTATTTATTTATTTTCAATAAATTCCAGTGGCAATGCTGCTGCCATTGGGTGTCAGACTTACCCTCTGCGGTGCTTTTTTTACAGCTCACTATCAGCTGAACATCAGCAAGGATAAAAAGGGAGCTGGGGGGAGTCGGGCTGTAGTGCAGCGGGTTAAGCGCAGGTGGCGCAAAGCACAAGGACCGGCGTAAGGATCCCAGTTTGAGCCCTGGCTCCTGCAGGGGAGTCGTGCTTCACAAGCGGTGAAGTAGGTCTACTGGTGTCTATCTTTCTCTCCTCTCTCTGTCTTCCCCCTCCTCTCTCCATTTCTCTCTGTCCTATCCAACAACAACGACAACAATAAAACAACAAGGGCAACAAAAAGGGAATAAATTAAATATTCAAAAAGGGGGGGAGCTTGGAAACAATCTTGCTTGGTTAGTTATTCTAATGCATACAGGAAAAAGCAAGTTGAAGATGAACTAGCCTCATCTGTTTTTTTAATTTTAGATCTAGTTATAATAGGTGTTTAAAAAAACTGCTATTAAAATTCCAGGTACATGTGTGTATGTGTGGGGGGCTATATTGGAAACCTTATAATTTGGGAGAACATTTATTTTTGTCTGTGACCCAGCATGCCTTCATTTTCAGAAGAAAACAGCTACATGCTAGAGCAATTTTGTCTGGAGCACAGTTTTGCGACGAGAAAATAACCAAGTCAGACAGCAAATAGGACTTTTTTAAACAGGCCCCCAACTAAGGAACAACACAGCAAGAAGCAGCTTCCCAACTGTGCTACCTTCTCTTGTTTTGTCTCACTGATCACTTTCTGAGGAGGGTTTCTGGGTCAGAGTAAACTCCGGAGGATGCTCTGACATTCCCTTTGAAACTAATTACATTAAACAGCAGGTTGGGCCCACTTGGGGCCTAAGCAGGAAAATGCAGGGTGGTGTGTGTGGGGGGGGGGATTTGGTGCACGTGGGGTTAATGTTCTCAGTTTTCAGGAGTTTCTTCAGCTTAGAGATCCCCAGCACCACAAATGGAGTTGAGAGAAAGCTCAACCAGATACATCAAATTTAAAGAAAAAAAGAGAGAGAGAGAGAGAAAATGCGACTTTTTGTGTTAAGTAAGTGGCTCCTAAGACTCAACTTTTAGATTGCCAAGTTTTGTTAAACTTTAACTGGTTAGTTATAATTTTTTTTGGAAAGGCTACCTGTTCAACAGATTGTTGCAGCGGTCAGACTGTGTTGTTGGGGACAGTGAGCTGGAGAGGGGAAGTTGGTGTTTTGAGTTCTCTACAAATCAATCCAGTTTTGATAAATATGATAACTGAGATACATAGGGATTACTGTGGAAAAAAGAAAACAATGGCACTAAAGCTATATCAAAACAGTGGATTTCAATGACTTTTTTTTACTTCTCACCTTTTGTTCATTTAACTAATCAATGTCAATATTAAGCAAATCCCCGCACCCCACCCAGTATAACTTCTCAAGCCAACTTCACATTCATCAGAAGAAAATCAATGAAATCAGTCTTAAAAATAACCGCTTTCTATTTTGCTCCTGAGATTTAAAGGTTTTGATGAAGTTTCAGTAGCTGGTAGCTGTGGTACTTATAAACTAACTCCTGATCTTGGACTCCGGGTCTGCCCTGATGAGTGACTGAAATGGATTTGAAATTGAGATGAACAGAATCTATAAAAAATGACTTCTGTTTGGTTTTTGTTGTTGTTGTTTGTTTCTTTTCTAGAGAAAATTACTTTATTGGTAGAAATAATGATCTACAAGATAGTTGTCACATGGATACAATGTCTCTTTTATGTATATCATCTAAGGCAGAATCATCCATCTGGAATTGCTTAGAAATCATAGGTTCCCCAAACAAAGAACAAAGAAAGAGAGACAGAGAGAGATATGGAGGATTTTAAGATGCCCTTTGGTAATGCAGATATCAATATAATTTTATAATTATTCTTCTAAGTATTGAGAAGAAAAAAAATACAAATAAATATAGAACATTTAACTTGTTTGGTTTCCTCAGTTGCTAACAGAACAAGTGAGTTTTAAAAGAAAATATTCAAAATTTGATCAATTTTATCTGGGGAAGATCCATGACCAGTAATACTTTATATTGCTAGTATCACCATTATTTGTATATTAAAAGTTAAAATATGGCAATTACTCAATATATTTATTATCCAGCGTAGATAACACATGAGAATGAACCTTGGCTAAAATAAGGAATAATAAGTGACAATTAATTTGTGATGAAATGCTAATTCTTTTTTTTTTGTTGTTGTTGTTCTGGCATCTTCACTGCTTTGGGTCAACATTTTCAGATAGACAGACGGACAGACAGATGAAGAGACACTACAACATCAAATCCTTTCTCGGTGTCATGCAGATTGAGCCTGAATGTCATCCATGACAAAGCAGTGCACTGGGTGCATTCTCAGGTGAGCTATCTCACTGGCTCATAATGCTCTAGTAACTCACCTTACTGAAAGCTAAGTAACTTCCCTGAACTGCCCACCTAACAAAACAAATCGCTCTCCCATTGCTGTTAAGAGTATTATTGTACATGATACTGTCAAATACACATCAGTAGTTTAGATATAGGATGGGTCAATCCAAATCCCACAAAGACAGGATTATGTGTTAAAATTTTGCTCTATACTAGGCAGCTACCCCCAAGAAAAGCTAAAAAAAAAAAAGAAAAGAAAGAGAAAAAAAGAAAAAGACAAATCTATGTAACACCATCTATTGCCAGTATGGTCTGATAACTACAAAATAAGCTCTAGGGGGAAATGTTTTTGTTATCAGCTACCTCCTTAGATAACTTGTAGGTTTTCCCATTTTTCCCCAGTGGCACAAACAATTTGCTGGTAACTCAAATGCTTCTGTAATACATGAAGCAGTTTACTTACTTTGCTGCAAAAAAAAAAAAAATCCACTCTATAAGCTACATGCAAGGTGATCAAACGTGTGAAAGGAACTGTTCAAGGCTAAAGAGATCTTCCCCAGGTGAAGCAAGTAGAATGGGAGAAGGCTCTACAGCTCCTTGAGCTCCTCCCATTACACCTGGAGTCTAGGCCACTTCCATTTCCTGTTGTGATTCACTACTACTGGGGAGTCAGGGAGGAAATAACCTGGGAAGGGTTTTCATAACATTCCAGCCACTTGTCCTTTGGGTGGAAAAATGCATCTCCAAGGGAGAGGACTGAAGCAAAAATAAAATGAAAGACTTTTCTTTTTGGCGCCCTGTCCCCATCTAACTTCTTTCTCTTCCTCTTGACTATCTGGGAGTGTAGACTCCAAGAGATATATTGGAGGACATGTAACCTTTCAAGGTGGTCTACACTGCCAGGGCAAGCCACCTTCCAAACGAGGCAGATTTAGAGCAGAGAACCAAAGGTGCATGAAGAAGTGGGAGGTACTGCCAATTGTTAACATGCATTTGATTTTCTTTTTATTAAGTTTATGAGTGGCTCATACTGTACTGTGGGCTTGAGGCGTGTGTGTGTGTGTGTGTGTGTGTGTGTGTGTGTGTGTGTGTGTGTGTGTGTGTGTAAATGGTTCTAAAATTAAATTGAGCTGATGGTCACACAGTGATGAACTTACTGAAAATGAACTGTACACTTATCATGCATGTATTTTACCGGATGTTAATTATATCTCAGTAAAGGTATTAAATAGTGTCTTTTCAATTTTGGTCCATACTCCCAGAGGTGTAAATGTTAGGGGAAGATGACCAGAGGGCTCTGAACTCTAATTCCATCAGGACCCAGAAAGAGAGAAAGAGGAAGAGGAAGAGGAAGAAAGAAAGGACAATCAGAAGTAGTAGGTGTGGCTTAGAAAGAAAGAGAAGGCAGGATCATAGAAAAAAAGGGCAAACGGAGTCGGGTGGTAGCGCAGCAGCGCAAAGCATAAGGACGGGCCTAACGATCCCGGTTCAAGCCCCCAGCTCCCCACCTGCATAGGAGTCACTTCACAGGTGGTGAAGCAGGTCTGCAGGTGTCTGTCTTTCTCTCCCCCTCTGTCTTCCCCTCCTCTTTCCATTTCTCTCTGTCCTATCTAACAATGACGGCATCATCATCAACAACAATAACTACAACAATGAAAAACAACAAGGGCAACAAAAAGGGAAAATAAATGAATATAAAAAAATTTTTTTAAAAAGGGCAAACATAAAATTTAAATAGAGTGTTATTATCTCTTTTTAGCCACCAGGTTCCGGATGCCAGCGAGATGCTGACCAGACTTCCCTGGACAGACAACTCCATCAATGTGTACTGGAGCTCCACTTCCTCAGAGCCCCACCCTAGTAGGGAAAGAGAGAGACAGACTGGGAGTATGGATCGACCAGTCAATGCCCATGTTCAGCGGGGAAGCAATTACAGAAGCCAGACCTTGCACCCTCTGCAACCCACAACAACCCTGGATCCATACTCCCAGAGAGATAGAGAATGGGAAGGCTATCAGGGGAGGGGATGGAATGTGGAGATCGGGTTATGGGAATTGTGCGGAACTGTATCCCTCTTATTCTATGGTTTTGTTAATGTCTCCTTTCTTAAAAAAAAATTCAAATCTTAAAAAAAAATTAACTATGTTTTCAACCTTCAAAAAATATATATAAATAGAGAGTTATAGAAGTAGTAGTCAACCCATATCTGTGATCTTGGGAGAACTAATGTAGTTTCCAATGGAGGGAATGGGGACACAGAACTCTGGTGGTGGGAAAAGTGGGGAATTATACCCAGTAGCTTATAATCTTGTAGATCAATATTGAATCACTAATGAAAAACTTTATAAAAAGAAATCAGTAGCTACTTACAGTAACTATTTCTCCCTTGACCTGGGGGGATGTCTCTCTCTCCCTCTCTCTGTCTCTCTCTTGATGAGATAGAATGAAAAAAATCACAGGACTAAAGATTTCTTCAATGGGATGGGGCTGAGTTTGAACCTGGGTCATGTCCATGACAAAGCAATATACTATCCAAGTGACCAGACCCGACCTCCCCCAATGTCATCTTTTCACTCTCCTGTAGCTCACATTCAAGAATCTGATTGCCAGCGGGAATACTGTCAGGTGCTGACAAAGCTTTTTTTGGGTCAGAAAAACATGGTTAAATACAACTGATACATGGTGTCAGCTGTTGCCAAGAAAATAAGGAGGAATTTTTTTACTTCCTGATACAAGACCAATTAAACAGAACACTTTTGGTAATGTAATTGCACATCAGGTGCACACAGTCCTTATTATCTAAACCTCCTAAACTGACCCCATCAACACATTTTTCTCCCACATTAGGACAGTTCCAAAGGGAAAGCCTTGAGGTAGATTTCAATGGCTTCACCTCTAGCCATCTAAATGACCCAATCGATCTTCATCTTAATAAGCCTGCTTTAATTTTTTTCACAATCAACACATTGGTATGCAAATGGCACTCTGGCCAATTGGTTTTGAAGCATCTCAGTGTCCCGCCTACTACAGCATCAGCATCACCAGCAGCGTGCTGGTGACCTTTAGGTCTCCAGGACACAGTTCCATTCATTTGGGACAAGGCATAATCACTGCTAATGCCAAAGGCTTTGCCTAGACTCCCTGCCAGACAGTCATCCCACTCATGGTGGGCAGGCTAAGAAGGACTCGACTCTTGTCAACTTTTCTTCTTTAAGAGTTTGATAAAAGTGTTCCTAACTAGTCTTCCCCTCCCAACCTTGGAAATCCCAACTTCTGTTCTGCAAGTGTGTCTCTGGTGTGACAGATGGGAAAAGTGAGCTGGGGCTTCTGGGACTGGAAGAAACTAAAGGAAAGAAATGTGCAAGGTAATTGCCTTCTGTTACAGAAGGAAAAAAAAAAAGGTGTGTTCCAGGTTAAGTATACATAGTACGAAGAGCAAGGATCCCAGATTGAGCCCTCAGGTCCCCACCTGCAGGGGGTAAGGGTCACTTCACAAGCGGTGAAGCAGGTCTGCAGGTGTCTTTCTTGCCCCTCTCTATCTTCCCCATCTCTCTCAATTTTTCTCTGTCTTATCCAACAACAACAGCAATAACAACAATAACAAGGGCAAACAAAAACAAACAAACAAAACAAAACGCAGAAGCAAAGAAAAGTCAACTCAGCTCTTCCAACTTATCTTACCAGGGTAGGGAAGAGGTAGACCTAGCACTTGCTGAAGGACTTAGCTGGGGTCAAGCTAGGGCCTCTGTCTCTCCCATCACTGAAGATAGGCTCTGATAAAATGTTTCTTTCCATTACAAAGAATAATGGATGATGAGAATGTTCTTAGAACAATCACCTGCAATAATAGCTTATTTTTATGGAAAAGACTCCAGAGGAAGCTGGCCTGTAAAATTCTGCTCTCTTGGGCAAGTAGGTTCATAAAACATTTTGCTACAAGTACTTAACTTGTATTTAAAATGATAAATTGCATAACACTGACTTACTCAGCTAAGCTTGAGACACATGCATAGTATTGAATAAAAATCCAATTTCACTATGCAAATCATCTTATCAGTTGAGGAGAGTATTTTGTCGGCTATTTATGAATCTGGAGGGGGAGCTATAGTAAGAAGAATATCCTACTCTTAAGTTTTTAGGAAAGATTGTCACTCTTGGAGGCAGCTTTGAGGAAAGTACTTAGAAATGCAATGTCTGTAACTTCTTAGTATGGAAAGGCATTTCGTGTGTGTGGTAACTGACAAAGGAACTTGGGGGGGCATTGAGGTATCAATGGAGATGGCACAGCAGTAAATGAGAAAAGGGTCATGAGCACAAATTTTTTTTTTAAATCCACATTTTGTGTTCAAGGTCAGCAAGCTAGAGGTGGACACAACATAATAGATCTGTAAGTGATAGGACTGTACCCCAAAGGCAGGAGACAAAAAAGGTTTTCTATTTCCTAGTCTTTCAACATAATACACTTAGCATTATTAGTATGCTGTGATTACTATTCTAATTGTGATTCACCAGCAATATCTGCATAAGTGATGACCACTGAGGTCCTGTCTTTAAAAGCGCCAGCATATGTCTGGCTGCATTAATCCAAATTTCCATTCGGCAGATATTCCTGGTTTCCAAATATGACTTTACTTTTGCCATCAGAGGAAGTCCAGTGCAGGCTTCCACCTTGGTCCCCAAATCTGCACCTCTTTTTTCCCCCCTGCTGTGGGCCTGCAAGCTGCTCCTTAACTATGGAAAACAAATCGATAGCAGCTGAATGCCATCTGCTTCGGGCCGCAGAACAGAACCAACGTGGAAGCCATGCATCTTCCCTTATTGAAAGGTTATTTTATGCAAGTAAACAATTCATCGTCTCCTTGCACGCTTGATGCTCATTTACCACGCTGATCAATAAAATATGCAAAACAACAAAAAAATTGAATCCTAAGAGTGGTTCTGATGCCTGCGTGATAGCTAATCAATACCTGGCCTCTGTTCACCAGGGCAAGTGGTGGAGGGACTCTTACTGTGACCAGGGTGGGAGAAGGGGCTCTTTAAGCAAGGCCAGCTTTCAGGAGGGAGACATATCCCATTCATGCTCGATAAAATGGGAAAAAAATACATCCTCGTGGACGGAAGTCAAAAGATCCACATCAGCAGACCTGAAGGTTAACTGGTTCAAGTTGGGACTTCTGCAGAGCACAAGAGAATTAGGGCCTTGGGGCTGGGATTAGGACAGATGCTGCAAGGTAACATGCTGTTTTGGGCCACAACCCTTCCTAGCCTTCCTGGTGCTCTGTCTTACTGTCTTGGCTTCCAATGTATTCATGTTTCAGGTGAAACATTCTGTTTTTTTTTTTCCTAAGAGCAAACTGCCAGTGGGGATTTCGTGTGCCTCTTTTAGTCATGCCATACGCTACCTTACTATGTTCTGCCTCTTGACAATTGACTCAAGCAGCATATATATATATATATTTTTTTCTCCCAGCAAAGAAAACTAAATTATCTCACAGATGTAGCTTTAACAAAAGCCTTAGATTCACGATAAGATGTTTTCCTAATGAACTATAAAGCACTGAAAAACTGGGTTCTCCCATCCTGACTATTCTTCCTCCCTTTTGAAAAACCAGATCTCTGGCTGAAATGTGGATTTTTTTTTTAAGCAGGACATAAGGATAAAAAGATAACTTAAATTAGATATCTTTCTAGAAAGTTCTTAGAGACAGCTTAATATAAAAAAAAAATATTGCAGGTAAAATAAGAATTACCCTAAGAAGATGACTTTGCTTTTTACCTGTTTATAATTGTTTTTGTCTTCTATAAATGTGGTAATAGCTACCTACTAATCAAATACTCTGTGGTTTCCAGATAACTATTACAACACAGTTTTAAGGCCTTGTGATTTTATTTCTTAGCTTGGTCTACTGAATACAACACACTTGCACACACCTCCCTGATCCAATAAACATATTTGTCCTCTTTTTTCATTGGTATGCCTCAGTGAACTGTTAAATGTCTAAATAATATATGGGGGAGATGAGTAATGCTGTTTACTATTTAGAAGGAGGGAAAATAAATATTAAAGGTTATAACGGGAGATCTTTGCTATGAAGGGGAAAAAATGAATGAAAACCCTTTACACACTGCTATCAATACACCTTTGAAATCCTTTCACAACAAATACTATTACAGAGACTTTTCTTCTCAAAGAATTTAAGGGAGACCTAAGGTTGTGAGCTGGGATTTCCTTGTGTTATTCCTAAGCTTCACCTAACAGAACTTTCATTTGTAGCTACGATTCTAAGACCATCATTTAAAAACTGTATCTAATTCATCTAAGTTGATTTACCAAAAGCAAACAAAATATATATAAAAACACTGAAATATTTATTTAAGCCAAATCACAATGATGAAATTAATAACAATATGATTCCAAGAGAAGTACAATAGCTTTGAGTCAATGACCCAACCAGCAGCAAGGGTATAATTTAGAGGCAGAAATTTCCAGTGCATGCACCGTTAGCCACAGTGAACCTGTTACTACTCTAAAGGGAATTGTTTGCTTCTTATTAGATTTTCTCCAGCACAGCCATAAGTGATAAATGTACTGCCGTACTCACTGTCAAGTTAATCAATGCTGCCAAAGTTTTGTTGACCTAACAGTAATCCATAAAGTGAGCGGCATTTCCTCCATCCCTGTGACATCTCAGTCCACAGAAGGGCTCTGGACCCGAAAGGAGCTTCACATGACACACAGCTGAGGGGTGTGTGTAGGGGGGTGGGGGAGTGGGTTTGACTGGAGTGAGAGAGGGCTGACAGGGCAGACAGACTGGGGAGTTTCAATATTAGCCAGTACTATGGGCCCCCTCCACCATGCTGATGAAAAAGCATTAAAATTGTTCTCTCTCTCTCTCTCTCTCACTGATGAAAAAGAAGAGTTTAAACACACACACACACACACACACACACACACACACACTTCAAGTTTGATGTTTCAAACCCTAGTAAATATCCGTACTGATGATTCCTTCTCCACCCCACCTCTCTCACCTCAAAACCAAGATGACATAGACAAAGACTAACACCCAAAGCTGCAAGAATCTTGAAGTACCCCAGCTGATTCTAATGCCTGGACTATGCTGGCCAATGCACTGATCAAGTCCAGTACTGGAAGCACAGAATCAGAATGATAGCATGTGTGTGTGTGTGTGTCTAAGGAAAAAGAAGCCCAAATTTGGCTTCACTGTAAATTAGAGCATGTGGGAGCTGTGGCAGCAACAGATGAGGAAGAGCTGCCCAGCAGACCAATGGATGCCATGCTTTTCACAGGCAATTACAGGCAGATGAAATATGAATGGCGATCGATTTCTTTTTCTTCTTCTTCTTTTTCTAGGGGTCACTCTGTTTTGTGTTTTACACACTCCAGGCATTTATTTGGGCAGCAAGTTGACAAGTTTTGTAGAATGTCTTGTGTGGGGTGATCTTTGCTCAAACACAGGTACTTCATTGTGGCTTCTCATTCCTTGATTCTTGTCTCTTCCTGAAACCCACCAGCAAGAGACTCTTCCACAAAGGAACAGGGCAACACAATTACCCAAGTAAAGGGCAGGCAGATGCTGGCCCAAGTGAACCAAAGGAAAACAAACGGCACAGTCTGGAAATGCAACTGTCACCTGGGCACTGCTACAGCAGGTTGCCTGAACACATGTGATGTCTCTTACTGGTAGGAAGTGGGAACTAGCAGCTGTGACATGAAAGAACACAGATTTTTTTAAAATTTATTTTTTATTTAAGAAAGGATAAATTAACAAAACCATAGGGTAGGAGGGGTACAACTCCACACAATTCCCACCACCCAATCTCCATATCCCATCCCCTCCCCTGATAGCTTTCCCATTCTCCATCCCTCTGGGAGAATACAGATTTCTTAAGACTTAAGGCTTTAAAAGAACACCAGCCTTCAAAAGATAAGATCATCTATTTGCCTGTTTTATATAATCCCGAACAATTACAAGATTACCCTATTTCCTTTTTCATAGAGCTCTAAATTGTGAGTGTTTTTGAGTGTAAGATAAAGCATTCCTCTGAAAAAAATTTTTAGTCACATTTAAGAATTCCCCTCTTTGCTAGTCCACCATTCTTAGACATCTTTATCAATCTATACAGAGTTACCATTTTCTTTTTAATTGCTGCAAAACCTTTTGTATAGCTTTCCGCTGCATGGTATTTCAATACATTTTAAACCAGTACCTCCTCTTTACTGGATAGTGATTGTAACTATATTACAAGGAAAACATCTTCCCTACAACACAGTCTGACTATGCAAGAACATCGGACAAATTCAGAGAAGGAAGTGCCTAACTACTCTTCCAAAAGACTGGGAGAAATGGCAAGCTCCTTAAATGTGCATCTAATGTTCTTTCCTAACAAATGATGTTTTTCTCTAATCTCTAGATACCAAGAAGTGAAATTTTTAAAAATTTATTTTTTATTTAAGAAAGGATAAATTAACAAATCCATAGAGTAGGAGGGGTACAACTCCACACAATCCCCAACACCCAATCTCCATATCCCACCCCCTCCCCTGATAGCTTTCCCATTCTCTATCCCTCTGGGAGCATGGACCCAGGGTCATTGTGGGTTGCAGAAGGTAGAAGGTCTGGCTTCTGTAATTGCTTTCCCGCTGAACATGGACGTTGACTGGTCGGTCCATACTCCCAGTCTGCCTCTCTCTTTTCCTAGTAGGGTGGGTCTCTAATGTCAGCTCACTTACTATCTGATTGATAAGGATACATCTTTTAATCCTGCTTACTTATCATTTATAATTTATTTTTCATCATCATGTCTAGGGCTTCAGTACTCCAGGTCAACTTTTTTTTTCTTTCCCCAAAGAGCCAGAGGCAGAAATACCACATCATTGAAGCTCCCACTGTGGTAGGGGCTGGGCTCAAACCTGGGTTGTGTACATGGCAAAGCAACCACACTAACCAGGAGAGCTATCTTGCCAGCCCTGTAATCATTTTTTACTGAAAGAATTCTATTGTGGTCTGGGAGGTGGCACAGTGGATAAGGCATTGGACTCTCAAGATTGAGGTCCTGAGTTCAATCCCTGGCAGCACATGTATCAGAGTGATGTCTGGTTCTTTCTCTCGCTCTTATCATTTCTCATGAGTAAATAAATAAAATCTTAAAAAAAAAACCAAAGAATTCTATCATTTTTTTCCCTACTAGATGGTCTTTCTCCTAGTGATCTGCCCTTGCATAACATGGGTGTTAGACTTTTGCATATGTACTGTGCATATTTTTCAATTTGTCTTATAACTGAATTTGTGGTAACTTCTTTTGCTGTAAAGAATCACGTATTTTTTTCACTGTTGAAAATCCAATTCTGTTCTCCATCATAAATCAATCCCAACTGTCCTGACTTACCTACTCCATAGGTAAACCATTAATCCCCCAAAAAAGAGATTTAAAAAGTACCCCCTGTAGGTTGGGGCTGGGGACTTGAACTCACGTCCTTGTGCATGTTAACATGTATGTTCAACTTGGTATGCCACTACCCAACACCTTGAAATAATCTTTATAACACACTTTATCTTACTGCATTTATTAATAATGCAAATAACATATCTGTTCTTATCTTAAGTCGTATCTTAATAAATAAAAATATTTTAACATGAAAGTAATGTGATTGAAGATGTTCTTTTAGGTCGGAACACAGTGATTGTCCTTTGTTGCCTTGAAAAGTAAATGGAAATTCCACGTTTCCCAAATATCTGGTTTTAACGACAGCCTTGGTCGACAATTTCTCACAAAGACAAGGAGATACAACAGATGCACGTACTAAATCATTATCCTAATTTTCACAATTCTATCCTCCAACAGCACAAAGACTGATGAGATTTGGCCAGAATTCTACTTCTTTCTTGCTATCACACAGTCATTCTCAAAGAACATATGGAAAGTTTCTAAGCTGTCTTTAGAAAAATGTGTGTCTCAGGCCTTCTGAGCTCTTTTGGGGAAGGATTTTTGAACATGCTAGAAGATTCTGTTTCCAGATCTGAAGGGAAATAGGAAGAATTTAGTTTATGTTAATTAACTCTGGCAACAAAATTTCATGACAGAAACTTTTTAAAGCCTTCATTTTTCCTTCCTCTTCCTCCTTCTCTTTTACAGAGACAGAGTGAAGTAGATAGGGAAAGGAGCGAGAGAGAAGAAAAGGAGAGGGGCCGGGTGGTGGCGCATCTGGTTAAGCGCACACATTACAGTGTACGAGGACCCAGGTTCAAGCCCTGGTCCCCAACTGCAGGGGGGTGGGGGGAGCTTCACGAGTGGTGAAGCAGGGCTCCAGGGGTCTCTATGTCTTTTCCCTCTCTATATTCCCACCTCTCTCAATTTCTTTCTGTCTCTATCCAATAATGCATAAACAAATAAAAATATTTAAAAAGAGAGAGAGAGAAAGAAAGAAGCAAAGGAGAAACAATACTGCTTGACCACTCAAAAACAACCCCCCTTGCAGGTAGAGATCAGGAGCTTGATACCTCCATATTTTTCCTTTTTTTTTTTTTTTCCCCCAAAGAGCTTTGGCAATTCATGGCCTTTTGTGGTTCCATACACATTTTTGGGCAAGTAGTTCAATTTGTTTGAAAAATGCCATTGGGGTCTTGATAGGGATTGCCTTGAAACTGTAGACTGCTTTTGATAGAATGGTTATTTTAATAATGCTTATTTTTCTAATCCAAGAACAAGGAGTGTTCTTCCATTTCTGTGTGTCCTTCTCTATTTCTTTTCACAACATCTTATAGGTCTTATAGTTTTTGTTGTAAAGGTCCTTCACCTCCTTCATGAGATTCACCCCAAGGTATTTTATCTTTTGGGGTTTGGTTACAAATAGGATTAAATCTTTTTTTTTTTTGCCTCCAGGGCTATTATTACTGAGGCTCAGTGCCTGCACATGGGATGCATTGGATCGACCTTCTCGTGGTGCACCCCGTGAGTACCCATTCATTGGGGAAACTGACGATCCTTCCTAGCTGACTGAATCCACATGGATCCCAGTCACTTTCAAAGCCAGCAACAAGCAGCTCCTGACAGCTTTCAACCTGACGCTGTTGACTGGCTACGGAAGAAGGGCAAACGCTAGAAGAAGAAGTGCCTGCACTATGAATCCACTGCTCCTGGTGGCCATCTTTTCCATTTCTGTTGTTGCTGCTACTATTATTTCTGTTGTTGTTGTTGTTGGATAGGACAGAGAAAAATTGAGAAGGAGGGAAAGACATAGAGGGGAGAAAAAGATAAGACACCTGCAGACCTGCTCTACTGCCTGTGAAGCGACCTCCCTGTACGTGGAGAGCCAGGGGCTCGAACTGGGATCCTTGTACCAGTCCTTGTGCTTCACACATGTACACTTAACCCAGTGTGCTACCGCTCAGCCCCCAAGGACTGAGTCTTTCATTTCCCTTTCCTCGAGACTCTTTGTTTGTATACAGAAATGCCACAGATTTATGTGTATTGATTTTTTTATCCTGTTACTTTACTGAATTTATTACTGATTTCCAGTAGTTTTTTTTTTTTTTCTTTTGGTGGAGTATTTGGAGTTCTCTAGGTATGCTATCATGTCATCAGTCAACAGTGACAGTTTGATTTCTTCTTTTCCAATCTGTATGTATACCTTTGATAGCTCTTTCTTGTCTGACTGCAGTGGCGAGGACCTTGAGGACAATGCTGAATAATAGTAGAAAGCCACTCACTTTCCCACTAGCCTCTGTGGGGCCTCTTCTGGGAGCACTGCAAAGCAGTAGCAGGAATCAGAGATGCCCTCTCTCTCATGCTCACACCCCTGAGAACTAGTGCTTTCTAGCTCTATTTGTGTTGTCTCTCCAGCACTCCCATCCAGTCACTATGATTTCTACTGGGTTGATTTGAAGGCAGAAAGCACAGCCCATAAATATATCAAATAAGTCCCCGAAGGACACAACAGACTACCAGAAGCCAGCCAGCGAGAGCACCAGCCGGGCCCTGGCGTGAACCTCTGGCTAGCCGACATCTGGACTCGTGAAGGGTCAGGCTCAGTCTGAGCAGCCAGATTAACAACGGCCCACTCACTGTCTTATCAGATTAAAAACAGGATCACAACCGTGGGTCCCATGGACGCTCCCTGCGTCCCTGTGAGCCGCCGAGCTCTCTGCCAGCAACAGGACTGCTGGCACACACTCCCACTCCAACACCTGGAATCTTTCCAATCGTCTCCCAAGATCCGCAGGTTTTTATTTTATTTTATAGCAATTGAGAGGGGAAAGGAGTGGCAGAGAGAGACAGAGGGACACCTGTAGCACTGCTGTACCACTTGTGAAGCTTTTCTCCCGAAGGTGGGGACCGGAGACTTGAACCTTGATCCCTGTGCATCCCAGGGCCTAGATTTGATGTCCAGCGCAAGTTAGAATTGAGCAGTGTTCTGGTATGTTAAAAAGGGAGGGGGTTATTTTACAAATAAGTGAATAAAGTACATGGATAGAACATTCTATTATCATTATTATTATTTAAGATTTTATTTATTTATTAATGAGAAACATAGGAGGAGAGAGAAAGAGCCAGACATCACTCTGGTACATGTGCTGCTGGGGACTGAACTCAGGACCTCATGCTTGAGAGTCCGCTGCTTTATCCACTGCGCCACCTCCCGGACCACTTATTTTGTCTCCAAGGTTATTGCTGGGACTCAGTACCAGCACTACAAAGCCACTGCTCATGGAAGCCTTTTTTTTTCTTCCCCCATTTTATTCGATAGGACAGAGAAACAAAGAGGATGAGGAGATAGAGAGGGAGAGAGAAAGATAGGCACCTGCAGACCTGCTTCACTACTTGTGAAGCTTCCTCCCTGCAGGTGGGGAGTGGGGGTGGGGAGGCTTGAACCTGGGTCTTTCTCAGGTCTTTGCACTTAGTACTATGTGCGCTTAACCAGGTGCACTACCACCCGGTTCCTGCACTGAAAATTCTATCTGAACCCCCAAAGATGACATCATGCATAGCCTACCTCATATGGTCCCCATGAGCATTAAATTAGTTTTGGTTTTAGCAGAATGGATGACATGGTTCCTGAAAGAATACATTCTAATTGATTTTCATGGTGGAATAATGAGGAACTGGCATTGCTCCCTGTGGTTCCCTGGAGTTGCAAGGACAGTCTGGGATTTGGAAAGAAACGAGGTCAACACATACATGCCAAATCTGATGGCAGCGGAAGGAAAAGTGATAGTTACCTTTAATGCATGCCTATTCTATCAAGAGCTAGGTGATGTTCTATGTACATACCCCTTAGCAACTGGGAGATATACCTTTTGAAGGTCCCTTTACAGAAAAGCTGACTGGTATTCATAGAAGTTAAGAAACTACATTGGGGAGTCGGGCTGTAGCGCAGCGGGTTAAGCGCAGGTGGCACAAAGCACAAGGACCGGCATAAGGATCCCGGTTCGAACCCCGGCTCCCCACCTGCAGGGGAGTCGCTTCACAGGCGGTGAAGCAGGTCTGCAGGTGTCTATCTTTCTCTCCCCCTCTCTGTCTTCCCCTCCTCTCTCCATTTCTCTCTATCCTATCCAACAATGACAACAACAACAATAACTACAACAATAAAACAACAAGGGCAACAAAAGGGAATAAATAAATTAAATATTAAAAAAATAAAAAACAACAAACAAACAAACAAACAAACAAAAAGAAACTACATCATCCTACCCAGCACTGACAGGAGGCCAGAGGACCTAAGCCCAGGTTTTCATGGGCGAGAGTTCCCTCAGAGGTCCTGTGCTTTGTCAAATGGGAGATTTTTAGGTTGGGGCTTCAGTGGCACATGGGAGAATCATGGATGGTGGAACAGTGCTGAGGTGTCTCTCCTTGTCTCTATCATCCCCTCTCTACTGATTCTCTCTACCTTTCTCTAAGATGAGTGAGAAAACTGTCCTGGGGAAGGCCCGTGAATGGTGCCATCATACTGGGTGGTACCCAGTGTTGCACTGAACCTACACCCACAACATGCCAACACACCCTAATCTATGGTTCAACTATATCCAAGAGCTCAACCTATTTTACTAGCTGTTTTTTTTGTTTTGTTATTGTTATTTTTTTATTGCCAGCAGGGTTACTGTTGAGATTCAGTGCCTGCATAACAAATCCACTACTTCTAATAGCCATTTTCTTCTCCTTTTTTGGATGGAGACAGAGAAATTGAGAGAGAAGGAGGTGACAGAGAGGCAAAGAAAATGAGAAACATCTTCAGCACTACTTCACCACTCATGAAGCTTCCTCCCCCGCCCCCCCCACAAGTGGGGACTAAGGGGCTTGAACTCAGGTCCTAAAGAATAGTAATTTGTGTGCTCAACTACTGCTGGTCCCTCCATTACTTGCTTTTGTAAATAAAGTTTTATTGGAACACAGGTCTTCTCCTATGCCACATGTCACCTAGGGCAGCAAAGGTGACTTGAGTAGTTATGACTCAGACAGTATGGCATACATAGCCTCAAATATTTACAACTGGTTATTTTTTTAATTTTCTAATTAAAAAATATTATATTTGTTTCTTGGATAGAGACAAAGAGATATCAAGAGGGGAGGGGGCTAGAGATGGAGAGGAAATGAGAGATACTTATAATACTGCATCATAGATAGTGAAGCTTCCTCTGTACAGGTGGGGGCCAGGGGATTGAACCTGGGTCCTTGCATATTGTAATATGTCTGCCCTACCAAGTGCACCACTGCCTGGACTCTACAATAGACAAAAGTTGGCTCCTGCCAGGTGTAAAAACTCTTGTCTTTGCAATTCTCCCCTTATCTATAAGAGCAACGGTACACAGTTCTTCCCTCCACCCCCTTCTCTTTTAGTTCACTCACCTTCTACTTTCCAAATCTATGGGTCAGTGCTGATTTCAAACCTGTCAAAAGCCTTCTGCACATAACTTGCAACTGGAGAGAGCAGATTGGTCCCAAACCAGCCAGAGAAGAACACTTACTCAGTTTCCATTTTTGATTAGACAGGAGTTAGTTCTAAGTGGCACAGTTGCCATGCCAATAATTGCCACACACACACACACACACACACACACACACACACACAAAATCATTAATAACACTGGTCGCACTACCTGTTTTCAGGAGTCTGGAACTAATTGCTCTTAATTAATCTGCGCCGCCCTTGACCACTTATTTATCAGAGGAGGAAAGATAGATTTAATAGTGCCTGCTTGAAACAGCCCCTTTAATTGGAAACATCACAGCATTTAGCTCACTTTGCACTCCAGCAATTAAGAACAATTTGGAAAAGTGTTGTTGATTTTTTTCTCTCTCCCCACACTATTGTCTTCTTGATTAGATTTCCGAAGAACCGGACAAAACAAATGACAATACTAGCTCGCGCTATTGGTACAAATGAAAGCTCAACAGCCAGATTACTTACTATGAGTGAGACGGGCCTTCCTCGTCCATTTCATCAGTATCTTCCATTCCCCAGTCTCCAGAACAGCTTAAGTGGCAATACCTCTTACAAAAGGGACTGTTTTTCTCTTACTTTTTTTTTTTTTTTGGGGGGGAACCCACCTTTACACAATTATCTTTGCTCCAAATAAGCCAAATCAACAGAAGAAATTATTTTTCTTGATTAAGCACCCACATTTCTCTTGGGAGGGAACAAAACAAACAATTAATCTTGCCTGATTTGCTCGCAGAAGGCCCTGCCTTCTTAAATGCAGGCTATTCCAGGGACCTGTGGCAGCCAGTCGGCAGCAATTAGGCCTGAGTGGAAAATGAATGGACTCCAGGGTTGAGGGTCTAATCTGCCGAGGGCCGAGCACCTGGGCGAGGTTACACCAGGGGGAAATTCCCCAATGTTGGAACACTATGCAGAATGACTGCCCGACTTCAGCATAATTAACCAGGCTTGGGAATTTATATGAACTAAGTAATTGGAAAGAATTAGCAAGAGATATGCACATTAATCTTTCCCAGTTACACGGTGTTTAATGAAATTAAGGGGCCCGGAGCTCACTCAAGCCTTGCTTACTGTGCACACTTCCCACCTCACCTGGAGGAGGAGGAGAGAGAAGAGAGTTATGTCCTGAGAAGATGGGGGTGGGTCCGAGGGGGGAAACTGGCAGTAACCCCAACATACATTAGGCTGTTGCTCAAATAAATTAGAATATATCTGCAGAAGAGAATATTATATAATCTTAAATAACAAAAAGAATCTATTAGTATATCTGATATCTCAAGTATTTCAGTATACATATGAAAATACATATGAAAAAAATATGATACTTAGGAGTCTTTTTTTTCCCCAAAGTAACAAGAGAGGATAGGGTAAATGTTGGCATATAGATAAGATTATCTCTGAATTTCTTTCTTTCTTCCTTTCTTTCTTTCTTTCTCTTTTCAGGTAGAGGGAATCAGAGAAAATGCACTGTTCTGGCTTACGGCGGTGCCAGCAACTTGACCTAGGGCCTCAGAATCTCAGACATGAAAGTCTGTGTTATAAATTCCTGTGCTATCTCATAACTTCTGAAGAAGAGCAATGGGTACCTGAGATGTTTTTTTGTTATTTTTTTAATTCTTAATCTCTTTCTCTCTTCTTCCTTTTTTTGCTACCAGGGTTATTGCTAGAGTTCGGTGCATGAGCTATGAATTAACCACTCCTAGCAGCCATTCTTCTCCTTTTTCTTTTCTTCCTTTTTAAAATTTTTTTTTAATTTCTTTATTGGGGAATTAATATTTTATATTCAACAGTAAATACAATAGTTTGTACATGCATAACATTCCCCAGCTTCCCATATCACAATACAACCCCTACTAGGTCCTCTGTCATCTTTCTTGGACCTGTATTTTCCCCACCCATCCACCCCCACCCCAGAATCTTTTACTTTGGTGCAATATGCCAATTCCATTTCAGGTTCTATTTTTTTTTTTTCTTCTGATCTTGTTTTTCAACTTCTGCCTGACAGTGAGATCAAACCATAGTCATCCTTCTGTTTCTGACTTATTTCACTTAACATGAATTTTACAAGGTCCATCCAAGATTGGCTGAAAACGGTGAAGTCACCATTTTTTACAGCTGAGTAGTATTCCATTGTATATATATACTACAACTTGCTC
Source organism: Erinaceus europaeus (assembly GCF_950295315.1). Taxonomy (NCBI): domain Eukaryota; kingdom Metazoa; phylum Chordata; class Mammalia; order Eulipotyphla; family Erinaceidae; genus Erinaceus; species Erinaceus europaeus. The sequence continues at coordinate 25,971,770 of NC_080163.1, read as the reverse complement.
AGTCACTCATCTGTTGTTGGACACCTGGGTTGCTTCCAGGTTTTGGCTATTACAAATTGTGCTGCCAAGAACATATGTGTACACAGATCTTTTTGGATGGATGTGTTGGGTTCCTTAGGATATATCCCCAGGAGAGGAATTGCAGGATCATAGGGTAGGTCTATTTCTAGCCTTCTGAGAGTTCTCCAGACTGTTCTCTGTTGTTTTCGACGGGTTATGTTGTTTTCGCCGGGCTAGCTTCACGGGCGGGTAACAGACGACCAGGGACTCATGGTTGAGCTGTAGGCAGTATCTCTTTATTCATGCAGGATGCAGCACAATCCATGGTTGAGCTAAGCTAAACTCAAGGTACTGTAAAACTCACAATGCTGTCTTTATATATACTTGCCAAGTAGGGTGGAAACAGGATGTGACACAGAGAGGGTGGAGAGAAAAGTGATTGGTGACAATCAGAGTGTGACAAGGAGAGGATCAGGGTGTGACAAGGAGAGGGGGTGGAGCAAAAACATATCATGAAACAGTGGGGATTGAATCAATGCCCTGGAGGGAGGGTAGGGCTTGTTAACAGCAGTTATGTAAATAGAATGAAGTGGTTTCTTCTTCTAGCATTTGCCCTTCTTCCGTAGCCAGTCAACAGCGTCAGGTTGAGCCTGATGTAAAGTTTCGAGATCTCCTTTGAATCTGGAGAGGTGGCAGTCGTTGACTATGTGGGTCATAGTCTGTCTGTAGCCGCAGGGGCAATTTGGGTCGTCTCTGGCTCCCCAGCGATGGAACATAGCAGCGCACCGGCCATGGCCTGTTCGATAGCGATTGAGGAGGGCCCAATCATAACGTGCTAGGTCAAAGCCGGGTTGATGCTTGCAGGGGGCTGTGATGAGGTGTTTGTTCTTTACCTCAGCTGACTGCCAACTCTGTTTCCAAGAGACTGGAACAGAGAAGTTCAGTGTAGGCATAGGGGACCAGATTGAGTGACGAGACGTCAAGCGTTGGACAGGGTGGGCGAAGATATCCACGTATATTGGCAGGTCCGGTCGAGCGTAGACGTGGGAAATGAACTTAGATGATGCCGCATCCCGACGAATATCTGGCGGGGCGATGTTGCTAAGAACTGGCAGCCATGGAACCGGGGTGGAACGAATGGTTCCAGAAATTATCCTCATGGAGGAATATAATTTGGAATCGACCAAGTGGACATGGGGGCTACAGAACCATACTGGGGCACAGTATTCTGCAGTGGAATAGCATAATGCCAGAGATGATGATCGTAGTGTGGAAGTGCTCGTGCCCCATGAGGAGCTGGCCAGTCTTGCAATGATGTTATTCCTTGCACCCACCTTTGCTGCAGTTTTTATGAGATGTTTGTGAAATGACAGAGTGAGATCGAGAGTAACGCCAAGATAGACTGGCTGGGCTTCATGCCGGATTCTCATACCACCAAGCTGCACATTAAGCTCACGCGAGGCCGAGGCATGGTGTAGATGGAAAACAGATGATACCGTTTTTGCAGTGCTAGGGATTAGTCGCCATTTTTTACAGTAATCAGATATCAGAGACATGTCTTTCGTGAGTGTTTCCTCGAGGATGTCGAACTTGGATGCCTGAGTTGCACAGCAGATGTCATCGGCGTAGATGAACTTCCTTGAAGAAGTTTCTGGGAGGTCATTGATGTGAATATTAAATAGCGTAGGAGCCAGAACAGAGTGAATGAAGTGGTTATATAAATAGAATAGTGTTAAAAGGGGGGATTTAAACCAAATGAAACAGAAGGGGTCTCATGCATACCAACAGTTCTCCACAGAGGTTGGACTAACTTACATTTCCACCAGCAGTGTAGGAGGGTTCCTTTGACCCCACGCACTCTCTAGCATTTGCTGCTGTTACCTTTTCCAATGTATGACATTCTCACAGGAGTGAAGTGGTATCTCATTGTTGTCTTTATTTGCATTTCTCTGACAATCAGAGACCTGGAGCATTTTTTCATGTGTTTCTTGGCCTTTTGGATCTCTTCTGTGGTGAATATTCTGTCCATGTCCTCTCCCCATTTTTGGATGGGGTTGTTGTCTTGTTGAATTTGGCAAGCTCTTTATATATGTTGGTTATTAGCCTCTTTTTTTGGATTTTTTTTTTCTTTATTTCCTTTTGTTGCCCTTGTTGTCTTATTGTTGTAGTTATTATTGATGTTGTTGTTGTTGTTGGATAAGACAGAGAGAAATGGAGAGAGGAAGGGAAGACAGAGAGAGGGAGAGAAAGACAGACACCTGCAGACCTGCTTCACCACTTGTGAAGTGACTCCCCTGCAAGTGGGGAGCCGGGGGGCTTGAACCAGGATCCTTATGCCGGTCCTTGTGCTTAGTGCCAGTGCACTTAACCCACTGCGCTACCGCCCGACTCCCGGTTATTAGCCTCTTGTCTGATGTATGTCATGTAAAGATCTTCTCCCATTCTGTGAGGGGTCTCTTGGTTTGGGTAGTGATTTCTTTTGCTGTGCAGAAGCTTTTTAATTTGATGTAGTCCCATAGGTTTATACTTGCCTTAGCCTTCTTTGTAATTGGATTCAGTTCATTGAACATGTCTTTTAAATTTATGCGGAAAAGAGTTCAGCTAATATTTTCCTCTAAGTCTCTGATAGTTGCTGGTCTAACATCCAAGTCCTTGATCCACTTGGAATTTACTTTTGTATTTGGTCAAATACAGTGGTTCAGTTTCATTCTTCTGCATGTTTCAACGCATTGTTTCCAACACCATTTGTTGAAGAGACTCTGCTTTCCCCATTTAATACTCTGGGCCCCTTTGTCAAAGATTAATGTCCATAGGTATGGGGGCTCTGAATTCTATTCCACTGGTCAGTGTGTCTATTCATGTTCCAGTACCAAGCAGTTTTGATGACAATGGCCCTATAATACAATTTGAGATCTGGAAGTGTGATACCTCCAGTTCTGTTCTTTTTTCTCAAGATTGTTTTGGCAATTCTAGGTCTTTTCTGGTTCCAGATAAACATTTGTAGCATTTGTTCTATTCTCCTAAAAAATGTGCTTGGGATCTTGATGGGGATAGAATTAAATTTGTATATGGCTCTGGGTAGTCTATTCATTTTGATGATGTTAATTCTTCCAATCCATGAACATGGAATATCTTTCCACTTCTTTGTGTCTTTTTCAGTTTCCTTGAGTAGTGACTCATAATTTTCAGTATACAAGTCTTTCATTTCTTTGGTTAGGTTTATTCCTAGATATTTTATTGTTTTTGTTGCTATAGTAAAAGGAATTGATTTCTGGGTTTCAATTTCTTCTTAGTATTTGCATAGAGGAATGCCACTGACTTTTGAATGTTAATTTTATAGCCTGACACCTTACTGTATTGCCTGATGATTTCCAAAAGCTTCTTGCTGGATTCCTTAGGTTTTTCTGTGTATAATATCATGTCATCTGAAAATAGGGAGAGTTTGACTTCTTCTCATCCAATCTGTATCCCTTTAATTCCTTGCAGGCCTCATTGCTATCGCAAGAACTTCCAACACTATATTGAATAGTAATGGTGATAGTGGGCAGCCCTGTCTAGTACCTGATCTGAGGAGAAATGCTTCCAGTTTTTCACCATTGAGTATGATGTTGGCTGTAGGTTTGCTATATATAAACTCCACTCTTTTCTTCCTTTTTTTGACAGAGAGAAATTGAGAGGAGGGGGGGGGGAGCTAAAGAGGGTAAGAGAGAGAAACCTGCAACACTACTTCACCACTTGTGAAGCCTCTTCCTTGTCGGTGGAGATCAGAGCCTTGAACCTGGGTCCTAGCACATACTAACATATGTGCTCCACTAGATGTGCCACTGCCCCGTCCCCCTGTCACCTCCTTTTCAAAGATACATCTGAATGTGAAGAAAAAACAGTACAAGAGGTCTGGTAGTGGCATGCTGGGTTAAGTGCACATAGTACAAAGGGTAGGGATCCACGCAAGGATCCCAGCTGGAGGCCCCAGCTCCCCATCTGCAGGGGGGAGTCACTTCACAAGCAGTGGAGAAGGTCTGCAGGTGTCTGTCTTTCTCCCTCCCGTCATCCCCTCCCCTCTCAGTTCCTCCCTGTCCTATCCAATAAAATAAGAAAAAAAATGGCCTCCAGGAGCTGTGGATTCATACTGCTGGCACCAAGCCCCAGCAATAACCCTGGAGAAAAGAAAGAAAGAAAGAAAGAGAGAGAGAGAGAGAGAGAGAAAGGAAGGAAGGAAGAAAGAAAGAAAGAAGGAAAGAAAAAGGAAGGAAGGGAGGGATAAAAAAAAGGGGGAGGAAGGGAGGAGGGAAGGAAGGAAGGAAACAGTACAAAGTCAATCTTTCTCTCCACACACAGGAAACTATGTTGATGGCTACTTACTCCTGAAGGTTATTTTATTTGTTATTTTTTATTTTTGGAGAACGTTTTCCAGAAATGAGTCCAGGGCTATAAAGCTCACACCCCCTTTCTAGAAACCGTGTGGATTTCCACAAGCACAACCAACTCTCAGGAGAATATAGCCCAACCAAACATTCACCTTTATACCAGGGGTTCTAATTTAGGTCTTTAAACTTAGTAACTATGAGAAGTCTTTTTTCCCCCTCAAATCCATAGAGACTGTCCAAATGGATGGTGAACGCTTGGTAAATCATAGGTTGAAAATACATGCAAGTTTTCAGTGTGAGGACTGACTGAAGCTTTGGGGTTTACTCTGCCCTGCAGTGCAACATCTATTCTAGCTTCCTTGACATTTCTCTCTATGAAACCACACACATTTGTGAGGACTTGCTCATACTTTATAGTTGCCATGTTGGCTCTCCTCTCCCCTGACCTGCTGCCTCTGAAAGCTCTTGCCCCTCACCATCTGGGGATGTGGAGGGGGCTCAGGCTCTCTCCAGGCTAGCCCACAATAATGTGTTCTGGGGCCCTGGGGTATGATGGTGGAAAAGGACCTAGGTTGGGGAAGAGAATGTCTTTCGGGCATTGTACCTATGTATTTATTAACAACTGTACTGTAAACCACTGCCAATAAAGTGTGTGTGTGTGGGGGGGGGGGAGGAATGAAATGTACTCTCTCAATTTTAAGTCTTGGTTGATTTCCTTAAAAGGCAAGTGTAACAGCCCAGAAGGAGACATTGTGACTGAAGTGTTGTACTCTTAAGCATAGATTCTGTGTTCATTCTTTGGTATCATATGTGCCAGTATGGTGCTCTGGTTCTCTCTGTCTTTGAAATAAAGAAACAAATAAATAAATGTTTCTTAAAGGAATCATATCTATGACTGGTTTCTGACATTTGAAGATGTGTTTTCCTGCACAGCTGGTGGGAATGGAAACTGGTCTAACCCCTGTCAAGAGTAGTCTAGAGAACTCTCAGAAGGCTAGAAGTGGACCTACCCTATGGCCCAGCAATTCCTTTCCTGGGAATATATCCTAAGGAACCAAACACACCCAACCAAAAAGATTTGTATATACTTATGTTCATAGCAGCACAATTTGTAATAGCCAAAACCTAGAAGCAACCTAATGTCTAACAACAGATGAGTGGCTGAATAAGTTATGATATCTATACACAATGGAATACTACTCAGCTAGTAAAAATGGTGAATTTACCTTCTTCTTCAACTCATCTTGGATGTCCAGTGAGATAAACTGGAAAGAGAAGAAGACTATGGGATGATGATCCCACCCATAGACAGAAGTTGAAAAACAAGATCAGAAGGGACAATACAAAGCAGAACTTGGACTAAAGTTGGTGTACTGCACCAAAATCAAGGACCCTGGGGTGGAGGAGGGGGGAGTATTCAGGTCCTAGAACATGATAGCAAGGGAGGACCTAGGTGGGGGGTTAGGGTGTTATGCAGTGTTGGGTAGTATGCCAGCTTCCCCCCACCCCCCTTAAAGCTTCTGTCTCTAATCCTGCTTAACTAAGCACCAGCATGCCTGCAGGGCATTGGTTTGATCCACTTAAAGCTGTGGTCTATTTACATAAACCACTGTTAACTAAGCACCACCCTGCCTCCAGGGCATTGGTTTAATCCCCACTGGTTCTTTTTGCTCCACCCCCTCTCCTTGTCACACCCTGATTCTCACCAATCTTTTATCGCTCCACCCTCTCTACGTCACATCCTGTTCCCACCCTACTTGGCAAGTATATATATATATAAGGACAGGATTGTGATTATATTTAGTTTTAGATGGCTTAGATTGTGCTGTGTTCCACATGAATAAAGAGATACTGCGTACAGCTCAGCCATGAGTCTCTGTCTCCCGCCTGTGAAGCTAGCCCTGCAATGCAGGAAACTCAGAAGTGTTACACATGTGTCAACTACTATATTTTACTGTTGACTGTAAACTATTAATCCCCCCCCCCAATAAAACGAGGAAAGAAATGAAGAAAGAAAGATTTGTTCTATCTTAATAAATAGTCTGTAGGCCAGGTATGTCACTTTGAGATCCAGGGGAAGCAGGCAGAATCACTGCACTGAAGGAAGCTTTGGTGCTGTGACCTCTTGTATTCTCTTTCTACCTTCTCTGTTTCCATTTAAAAAATAAAATAAAACGTAAAAAAAATAAGAAAGAGCAAGTGCAGTAGTTATGAAGATGCAGCAGCATATTCAATCCAAATGAAATGTAATCACAATGAGAATCATCAAGGTTTGCACGCCAGGAGAAGATATCCCCTGCTTTGTCCCAAGGACTTCTCTGCAGTCTTCACAAAGTGTCCCAAGCCAAACACAGAAATTGCCTTGCAGAACTACAGTAACATCTAAGAGTCCCTGGGTCATTCATTCCCTGGAAGAATTTAAATCACAAGAGATCCCGAAAGTGTTTTCTTCTTCTATTTTGTCACATATTTCACCATTGTGCTGACATGTGTGCCCATCTAATTCTGGACACGTGGCTTGGGGGCTTTCCTGCATGAAAAACCAACCACTGGAGCCAGTTGGAGGATTTCTTACCAGGCACCACTGAAAAGAAACATGTATGCATGCAGGCATCTGGAGACACTTGCCAGCAGTGATGGATCTAAGTTATTAACAGATCAAAAGGAGATGGATGGCGGGTTGCATTTCATAATCTACATCATCATCTAGATCTATTTAAAGGATATGTGAGGCGCTAACAAACTTGGTTAAGGTTTCGATAAAATCAGTAAAAAGAATCTGCCCCCCGCTCCACGGAGTCCGTATCGATCAATAAAATCACTTGTACGAGGAAGGTACTGTTAAGTACTGACAATCCTGGCCATTAATATTATTTAACACACTGCTCACAATCTTTAACAAGAACAAAAACCAGATCATCTGGTGTTTGTAAGCAGGGTCTGTATAGATGTAGTTACTCCGGCCAGCTTCTGCGTGGGGGATTCTGTAGAAGTTCTAACTGTTGGTCTTAACTTTCACCAGCACTCCTTCTCACACATGACCGCCTCCCACCAGTATATGAAGCCTTCTTGCTCTTTCAGATGCAGTTTATTTATTTTTCCATTTTATTTGGCAGGACAGATTAAAAACTGAGAGAGCAGTAGGAGACAGAAAGGGAGAGAGGGGGGCCAGGCAGTGGCACACCTGGTTAAGCACACACATTACAGTGTGCAAGGATCCGGGTTCAAGTTCCTCGTCCTCACCTGCAGGGGAAAAGTTTCACGAGTGGTGAAGCAGGTCTGCAGGTTTCTGTCTCTCGTCTGCACTATTCCCCCTCCCCTCACAATTTCTCTCTGTCTCTACTCAAAGTCAATAAAGAGTAAAAAAAAATTTTTTTAAAAAGGGAAAGAGACAGGAAGACACCTGTAGACCTGCTTCACTGCTGGTGAAGCATCTCCCCCGCAGGTGGGGACCAGGGGCTCAAACCCGGGTCCTTGAACATAGTACTATGTGCACTCAATCAGATGTACCACCGCCCAGTTCATCAGATGAAGTTTAAAGGGATTTCTTGGTAGGAAGTGAGACTACTAGTATTTCTTCATCTGCAGACAAAACTCAAAATTGTTAGAACTGAGCCTTAAGCGACCAGGCAACACACAGAATAGCATGGGGCTCTAAGTTTACTCATGGTCACCAAAGCCCTGGCAGGGGCAGTGGTGCGACTGGTTAACTGCACACAGTGCTGTGCGCAAGGATCTCGGTTCAACGGTTCAACCCACTACTCCTTACCTGCAGTGGGGACAATTCTCAAACAGTGAAGCAGTTCTGCTGGTCTCTATCTCTCTCCCTCTCTGTCTCCCCATCCCTTCTCAATTTCTCTGTCCTACTGAATAAGAAAAAAATGGAAGGAAAAAAAGGGGGGGGGGAAATCACCACTGGGATTGGTGGATTTGTAGCGCTGGCACCAAGCCCCAGTGATAACCCTGGAGGCAAAAAAAAAAAAAAAAAAAAAGGCATTCTTGTTAGGAACATACCTAAAATAATCTTCCTAGCTTCTTTCCACCCTAAGATCCCTATTCTCATCACTCTATCTCTACCTTTTGGTTCCTGTTTGTTAAACATTTTGTCCTGCTTTATATCTTACTGTCTTTCAGACAAAAAGCTGCAGCTGTAACTATGATTCCATCCTCCACCCTAGGCAGAAGACCTCACCAATGCATCCTAGAACCTCACTTCTTCAGAGCCCTGCTCCACTAGGAAAGACAGAAACAGGCTGGGTGTATGGATGAACCCAAAGAAGCAATAACAGAAGCCAGAATTCCCACCTTCTACATCCCATAAAGAATTTTGGTTTATATACCCCAGAGGGGGAGAAATGTTAGGGGAAGAGGACCAGAGGGCTCTGAAGTCCAATTCCAGCAGGGCCCAGAGAGAGAAGAGGAAAAAAGGAAGGACACTCAGAAGTAGTGACAGGCATAGGTGTGACTTACAAAGAGAAGGCAGGACCATAGGGGGGAAAAACAGGCAAATACATGTAAATATAGATAATTATAGAAATAACAGTCAACTCGTATCAGTGACTTTGGGAGAACTATTTCCAATGGAGGGGAAGGGGGACACAGAACTCCAGAGGTGATATAATTGTGTGGAATTATACCCCTGTTATCTCATAATTCTGTAAATCAACATTAAATCACTAACAAAATTGTTTAAGATGACATTCTTTGGACTGGGTGGTGGTGCACCTAGTAGAGTGCACGTTATCATGTACACAGACTCAGGTTCAAGTCCCTGACCCATTTCTGCAGGAAGGAAGCTTCATGAGTCCCGAGTGATGGAACAGTGTTGCTGGTGTCTCTCTTATTTCTCTTTCACCTTTGTAATGAAGAAGGAGAAGAAGAAGGAGAAGAAGAAGAAAAGAAATGGCCAGGAAATGGTAGTGGGCAATAACTTTGGTGGCATAAGTGAGAGAGAGAGAGAGACAGAGACAGAGAGACAGAGAGAGATTCCCTAGGTCTCCCCAACAGTTCACTTGGACAGTGTGCCTAGTTTGTATGTGCAAGACTCGGGTCCCATTGAGCCCAGTCTGCCACATGGAAGGAAGCTTAGGTGGTTGCTTTCCCTCTGAATCTCTCAAAGTTGACCCAGAGTCATGCAGCTCTGATGACGATGATGATGGGGGGGAGACACTCATTTTCAATTAGTCTTTACCAGGCTTGGGTGACCAAGAAGGATTATGCATGTGTATGACTTATGGCTATGAAAATAATGGGTGGAAGAAAAAGATAAACATTTTCCATATAAGCAGTTCTTTTTTAAATTATTGACTAGAGACAGAGAGAAGGTCTTGGACCTGGGTCCTTGCACACTGTAATGTGAGTGCTTAACCAGGTGCCTAGCTCCCTCTTATAAGCAATTCTTTAGCTTTGTAGGATCACCATGGTTCTATGAGTGAACATAGTAAAAGAACTCCTTTCAGAAGTAAAACTAATCGAGAATTATCAACTTCAGACCTTAATTAAGAGTCTGTGCTAAACTAAGCTCTGCAGTTTTGATCACTTAATGCCTGCCCCACCTGTGTATGACCTATAGAGGTTTGCAGTCTTGCTCAATTAAGCAAAAGGAAGCCCTTTTTTGGTTAAGTGGATTCTGAAAACACAGAAGACCTGTAGCCTAGATGCTGAGGCAATTGCTTTAGGCTTGGAAGCATGAGGTCCCAGTCCAATCTCCAGCATCTTATACGTTATACTCTGCTTCTCTCTCTTATGTCAAATTAGAAAAAAAAAAATCTAGGCAACAATAAAACATGGGAAACCTGAAGCTAGGAGCAGCTGAACTGGGTCTGTTAATCTCAGACAAATTATACCCACTCTATCAACTCACGGAAGGGATAAAAAAAAAAATTATCTCCCTGCCCCCAAGCTACGGCGAGTCTGCACAGGATTTAGAGAAAAGACACCCTGCAAACACTAATGACAAATATAATAGAATATAGCATAATATAATATGGTGATTAGAAGTGAAGTGGTTAGGGGGGAAGATAAGCAGAGAGCTATGAATTCCAGTTCCATCAGGACGTGGAGAGAGAATAGGGAAAAAAAGGAAGGACAGTCAGAAATAGTAATAGCTGTAGGTATGACTTAGAAAGGAAGATGGGACTATTGAAAAAAAAAAAAAAGGACACAGATAGATAGATAGGTCGATGATCTGTGACCTTGGGAGAACTACTATAGTGGAGAAGATGGGGTCTCTACTTGTGCAAAGATATATATACCATCCAATAGCTCTGGACCATCAACTAGGAATCAGAAACCATATGAGAGGAAAATGCAAGTTCAGATATGGCTAACAGTCGTGAAAAATGAGCCCAAGAAGACATTTTCTTGGGTAAGGAAGGAAACTTGAGGTCATCTTCCAACTGATAAATAAGCCACTCACCAAGTGAGAAATGACACTTCAGAGTGACACCATGGTGACAGCAGGTACACATACCTGACACTTCAATGAAGACATGTTTCTGGAGGTGACCGAACTTGTGTTCAAAAAATTCTTTTTCTCTCTACCAGCTGCACCACTTCCCAGCCCTCTCCCCCAACTCCCCTTCCCTCCCTTATCTCTTTTCTTCTCTTTTGAAGGAGAGGGAAAGACAGAGAGGTCTTTGTGCATTCAAACAGATGATTGTGCCCCCCCCCCCCCCCGCCTCTGCCCCATCTTCTGAGTCTTGAAGACAGAGTTACCAAAAACTGATGTCAGCCCCAGGCTGGTACTCCCAAGTTTCACCCTCATCCTTGTCACTTCCATCCAGCTCCCACTGTCCACTGATACCCAAGAAGAAGCAGGTGGAAGAGGGAGAAGAACTTAAAGCTCCTGGGGGAATTGACTGACACACTGAACCATACTGCCACCCCAGGAAGCAAGACCTGCCCAGACTTCTGACCACATCTTCCCAGCTCTCAGCTCAACATGAATATCACAGTCAACTCTGCTGAGCCAGACGATCTTTGCATATTTAGACTCAAAATACAAACAGCTTAAGATGTTTACACTGAATACTTAATGGAAGTCATGTGTCAACTACAGTGGGAGTGAGGGAGGGAAAAAATGGAAGAGTCAGGCTTTCCTCAGGACTGAAACTGCAGGAAGACACACTGGAAAAAAATCTGGTTTCCTAATAAGAGCATGTTGTTTACCCTTCCCAGTTAATTACAGAGAACATGCCTATTTGCCCTTGGCAGACAAGATCTCAAGTCCCCCCCCCCCCCCCAGCACACCTCCTATCCTCCCTTTATTTTGAAGGGGCAGAGTTGGGGTTGGGTTTTCTCTGCAGTGTTGCCTGGAGCCCTGAAGTTTCAGTTTCACATTGACCCTGGGTCCATACTCCCAGAAAGATAAAGAATAGGAAAGCTATCAGGGGAGGGGAGGGGATACGGAGTTCTGATGGTGGGAATTGTGTGTGTACCCCTCTTATCCTATGGTTTTGTCAATGTTTCCTTTTTATAAATAAAAAAAAATAATAATTAAGAGTATCTAGGAACTAGGCCACAGATTTTTGTCCTGTCACTTCTAAGTCCTTTCACCTCTCACCTCCAGGGAGAGATAACTAGGCATCAGCCACCATACTGATCAGCAAAACCTCAGACACCCTGCACCCAGAACCTCAATACTCAACACCCAGCACCTCAAACACCCAGCACCCAGGACAGCTAGATAGGCCAAGGACTGACTTTTGGCATCTTTTGACAGGTTGAGTTCACTGTATTCATCACTAAGGACAAGCCTGCAGGAACCACTTAACTTCCTTTTAAAAAATTTTAATTTTATTAGTGACTTAATATTTATTTATAAAACTGTAAGGTTTTAATTATAATTAAAGTTATAATTATAACTTTTAACTATAATTAAATTACTTATAATTCTGCACCATTCCCACCACCAGAGTTCTGTATCCCATCCCCTCCACTACAGCAGTTCTCCCAAGGTCACAGATCTATCTATCTATCTATCTATCTATCTATCTATCTATCTATCTATCTATCTACTGTACCCACTTTTTTTCCCCACAGTGCCATCTTCCTTTCTAAGTCACACCTACAGCTACTACTATTTCTGACTGTCCTTTCTTTTTTTTTTTTTCCTAGTCCCTCTCCACGTCCTGAAGGAACTGAAATTCAGAGCTGGTTATCTTCCCCAACTAACCACTTCACTGCTAATCATCACAGATGTGGGTCAAGCACCTGAAAGAGGAAGTAGTACATTGGCCTCACACAGTCCATTGTTATTCACCCAAACAGCACCCACTCTGGGGTGACACTTTACAAGGTGAAGAAGATACTAGTGGGAGGGATGACTGGGCTGCCCACTTCTTTATTTATCAACTATTATTATTATTATTATTATTATTATGTTTTTTAACAGAGGCAGAAAAAAATTGAGAGGGGAGGGGAAGATAGGGAGAGAGAGAGACACCTGAATCACTGGCCTGCCCACTTCTTTGATGTAACCTGTCTCAGATGGATGGATTATCCTGGTAGATTCATATCTCTTAGGCTAAGTCTGGATCTCATTTTTCTGAGATTCCTGGGCCTTCCTGGCCATGGTTCCTCTGTCACCACCCAGCATCAGTTTCACTGCTCAACATAAGGCTCATCTCCCACCACTTTGCCCCTGATCGCATTTTGCAGTAATGGTGACAACAAACTGCCACTGCCTTGAGTCCTTTTCACCATACAAGCTGATGCTGTCATGCCCCGTCCTTTGCTTTTCTTCTGGTGCTCGACCCTTGTCTTTTCTTGCATGAGCAGTTCTGCATGACCCTCTCAACAACCTTCTTTCTCTCTCCCTCCCTCCCTCTCTCCTTTTAAACATTTTTTTTAAATTATCTTTATTTATTGGATAGACAGCCAGAAATTGAGAAGGAAAGGGGCTGATAGAGAGGGAGAGAGACAGAGAGACTCCTATAGCTCTACTTCACCACTCACAAAGTTTTCTCCCTGCAGGTGGGGACCAGGGGCTCAAATCTGGCTCCTTAAGTAACCTGTGTATTCAACCAGGCGTGCCACCATCTGGCCCCTCTCCTTCTCCCTTCCCTTTCTCCTTCCCTCCTTCCCTCCCTCCCTTCCTTCCTTCCCTCCCTCCCTCCCTCCCTCCCTCCCTCCCTCCTTCTTTCCTTCCTTCCTTCCTTCCTTCCTTCCTTCCTTCCTTCCTTCCTTCCTTCCTTCCTTCTGCCTGGGTCATATGTATACCTGATTCCACTGCTCTGGGACTAGACCTAGACAGGTAAGCAATAGGAGACAGGAGAGAGAAGAGACAAGGGGGGGAGGGAGAGGGAGAGACAGACAGACTACAGTACCACTTGCCACTCCCTTGTTCATGGAGCTTCCCCTGCTGCTGTCCATGCTGCTCTCACGTGATGCTGGAAGCTCAAACCCAGGTTCCTGTGCATGGTATAGTGTGAACCCTACCTACCAGGTGAGCTACTGATATTTATCCACTCCCTTAATGTTTCTTTAAATGTTCTATTGAAAGCACACATTCTGATTTTCAAAGAAGCTAGCATTTCATCAGATACAATTATATATATATATAGTTTTTCTAGGTTTGCTTTTAGGGATCTACTAGCTAGGTTTACTGAACTTACTGTTCACTAAAATCCCCAACACCTAAAATCTAAAGGCTGGAAACCATGCATGAGGACCTAGGTTCAAGCCCTTGACCCCCACCTGCAGGAGGGAAACTCTGAGAGCATTGGAGCAGTGCTGCAAGTGTCTTTCCTTTCCTGTCTCATACCCTCTAGCTAGAGAGAGAGAGAAAAGCCACTAGGAATGGTGGAACCTTGCAGACACTGAGCCCTAGCAATAATCCTAGTGACAAAAAACACAAAACTTTAAGGAAATAATAAATCTTAAAGGGGAAACAAAAAAAAATAATAATTTGAGTACTGAACAAAAAAAATAGGCACCACTTGATGGCTCACTATCAGAGCAGAGGCCTGTCTTGATCCTTAGAAACTTCACATGTCAGAGCTGACAGGTGCTCTGGTCTGTCTCATCTACAAAGAGAACTTAAAAAAAAAAAAAGAAGATATAATCCCTCTATCTTTCTACTAAAACTGACACTCCTCCCATTGACATGGTCAAGTATAAAAAGATTTATTTTGTCGATTATATAGGAGAGAAAGAGAAAAACTAAGAGAAGGGGAGGGAGAGGTAGGGGGAACTGGAGGTGGAAATAAGAGGCACGAGACCACTACCGGATGGTTTCACTCATATGTGGAATATACACACCTAAGGCAAATCAACTTGCAAAAAAAAAAAAAAAAAAAAAAAGACCAAACTGTCTCTTTAACTTTGTGAGAACAATGATAGTTGTCAGAGGGAAGTGGAGTCCTGGGACTTGGGATGTGGGTATAGTGAGAAGCATATGGATGTGAAATGATAGTCCCTTCCCCCTTAATCTGATGATTTGTCAAGCAGTGTTAAACCAATGATAGTAAACATCAGTCTGAAAAACTAGCATTCATCTTATTTACCATGCTTGATTGCTTAATTCATTTTGCATCTCATCCATAAATTCCAAGGGGGGGGAAAAACATTGAGACATAGGATTCTTTAAGTTACATTAACTGAGGATCTGAAAGCAACTTACCTGTAAATATGTTTCCAAACCTTGTCGCCGTTGTTCCAAGACTTTTGGGACCCAGTTCCTGACGTGTTTAGAAGGCATTTCTGGAGTTTTTATACATTTCTTAAGCTATCAAACAAAAAGAGAAAAACACAAAACATGCCACTTACTTATAAAGGCATTATTAGTGGGGGAAGGAAATCAGTAGAAGGAATGAATGATTGCCGTCATCAATAAACAGAGAAAAACGTATTGAATAATTCTTAGCTTTATAAAACGATTAGTTTATAGACTGATAGTTCGTATTTGTGTGTGTGTGTATATGTGGTATGTGCTTTTATTGTTTATCATTTGGTATTTCAGACTGGAATCAAACTTTTTCTGAAAAGCAAATAAAACTCAGAAAGATAAGAAAAAATAAACAAGTTTCTGATTTCCAAAATTAAGTAACACCTTAAAAATCTGACCTGGAAGAAGTATTGTTCTGTGGCAAAGTCTTCCTGCACATTTTAGGGGAAAAAAAAGAAAAAGCAGAGGCCGGGCAGTGATGCATCCTACAGACCAAGTACACACACTACCCAGGACCCAGGTCCTCACCCGCATGAGGGAAGCCTCACAAGTAGTGCAGCAGTGTTGCAGGTGCCTCTCTTTCTCTTTTTCTCTCTACCTCTCCCTTCCATTATCAGTTTATCTGTTTCTATCCAATAAGTAAATAAATAACATAAGAAGACATTTTTAAAACAGCAAATAAAATGCAACTGTTTATAGCCACAGGAATCAAAACACATAATTTAGACAGTCTCCTGAAAGTACTGTTGTAACAGAGGGAGTCAGGCGGTAGGTAGCACAGCAGATTAAGTGCAGGTGGCGTAAAGCGCAAGGACCAGCCTAAGGATCCCGGTTTGAGCCCCCGGCTCCCCACCTGCAGGGGAGTCACTTCACAGGCAGTGAAGCAGGTCTGTAGGTGTCTATCTTTCTCTCCCACTCTCTTTCTTCCCCTCCTCTCTCCATTTCTCTCTGTCTTATCTAACAACGATGACATCAATAACCAAAAAATCCAAGGGCAACAGAAAAGGAAAAATAAAGAAATAAATATTAAAAAAAGAAATTACTGTAATAGAATAAGCTATAAAACAAAGACTGAGCCTCCAGACCATCTCTAGAGCTGACCCAAATTCCCTTGATGAAAACTAAATAAGGGGACCAGATAGTGGCGCACCCAATGAAGTACACACACTAGCATGAGGAAGGATCCAAGTTCGAGCTTCTTCTCCCCACCTGCAGCACAGACACTTCATGATCAGTGGAGCAGGTCTGCAGGTGTCTAATCTCTCTCTCTCTCCCTCTCTATTTCCCCTCCCTTCCAATCTCTCTCTGTCCTGTCAAATAAAACAAGAACAATAAATCCTGAATGATGGTTCTTAGAAAAGGTTATTTTATTTTATTTTTTTATTTAAGAAAGGAGACATTAACAAAACCGCAGGATAGGAGGGGTACAACTCCACACAATTCCCACCACCCAGTCTCCATATCCCATCCCCGCCCCTGATAGCTTTCCCATTCTCTATCCCTCTGGGAGTATGGCCCCAGAAAAGGCTTTTTATAGCAGCAGTAAGGGAAAGTTACTGGACACAAGGAAACAGCTAGAGACAAAAGACATTTTCTGCAGGAAGTCTGAGTGTGAGCCGCCCTTGGCAGGCACAGCTCAGCATGCTCACGGCCTAAGCCCGTGGATGTTACTTTATGCGGGACGGTTGCTTACATGTGGTATTCAATTTGGGATTTCCAAATGGAGAGACCATTCCAGACTGACTGCTCAGTGGGCCTGATGCTGTGTAACCAAGCTAATCCTTTTGAAATGGATACAAGAGGCTCCAAGTCAGAGAAAGGGTGAAAGATACTCCATGGCTGGCCGTGCCGTGATGGACTGACTAGAGAGTATTCTCTGCAATGGCTGGCCATGCCGTGATGGACCTGAGGGTATTCTCTGCTACAGCTTGCTGACACTTTGAGGCTAATCTAGTAAAACTCATTTTGGAGTCTGACTGTAAGACTAGAAAGACAGGAGCCAGGTGTTAGTGCAGCAGGTTAAACTCACATGGCGCAAAGTGCAAGGACAGGATCCCAGTTCGAGCCCCCGGATCCCCACCTGCGGGGGCGGGGGAAGTCACTTCACAGGTGGTGAAGCAGGTCTGCAGGTGTCTATCTTTCTCTCCCCCTCTCTATCTTCCCCTCCTTTCTCGATTCCTCTCTGTCCTATCCAACAACAATGACAGCAATAACAACAACAATGAAACAATAATGGCAACAAAAGGGAAACAATAGCCTCCAGGAGCAGTGAATTCCTAGTGTAGGCGCCAAGCCCCAGCAATAACCCCGGAGACAAAAAACAAAAAACAAAAAACTAGAAAGACAACAAGGCCCAGGAGGTTGCACAGTGGGTGGAACTTACAGGCATTAGGTCTCAGTTTGGTCTCTGAAACTGCAGATGGCAGAATGATGTTCTAGTTTGTTCTCTCTCTCTCTCTCTCTCTCTCTCTCTTTCTCTCACTCTCTCTCAAAATAAAGCTTAAGAGAAAAAGAGTAAGATAATAAATCTGTGCTGTTTTAAGTCACCAAGTCTGTGCTAATCTGTTACAGCAACAAAATAAAACTCATAGATAACTTCTAAAATAGAATGCATTTTCAAACATTACTGTGTGTGTACAGTGGGCATATGAAAGCAACCTAAATACCCATCAACAGATGATTAGATAAAGAAGTTATGGGGGGCAGGTGAAGGTGCACCTGGTGAAGCACACACACGGGGGCCAGGTGGCAGCACACCTGGTTAAGTGCACACACTACAGTACACAAGGTCCCAGGTTCAAGCCCCTGGTCCCCAAGTATAGGGGGAACATTTCACAAGTGGTGAAGTAGAGCTGCAGGTGTCTCTCTGTCTCTTTCCCTCCCTCTCTACTTCCCTCTCCTCTCTCAATTCTGTCACTAGTGTGTCACCAGCCCTCAATAAAAGATTCTTTTAATCAATAAATTAGTGTGTGTGTGTGTGTGTGTGTGTGTGTGCGCGCACGTGCGCCTGCATGTGCTAGAGACTCCCACAAAATCAATTCCACTATTCCTAGCCCACCTTTTGGGTTTGTCTCCTCCTTCCCTCCATCCTTGAAGGCCACTCAAACAACAGTATGAAAGTGCTCAATGTCAACTCTCCAAATCTACTCTCTCTCTTTCCCCAACAGAACCCAGAGGTTACTGGCACTCAGAGAGCAAGCAGCTAGACTCAGCAACCAAGCTGAGTGTCCCCAGCCCCTGAGCGCAGAGTGGTAATCAGAAGTCTCAGTAATGGTTTTCTAAGCAAAAATTAGTAAAGTCATAGGCCCCTTGGAATATACCTAAAATAGACCCACTAGCCTTTTCCAAAATGGAGACACTTGCTAAAGTCTTATCTTTAGGTTTCTGATTAATAAACAATTTGTTCTCCTTCCTTCCTTTCTCCCTCCCTCCCTCTCTCTCTCCCTTTCTTTCTTTCTTCCTTTCTTTCTTTTTTAAAATCCATGTGAAAAAACCTTGTTCGGCTTTCTATCGTAATGTTTTTTTTTTTAGCCACCAAGTTGCAGATGCTACCATAATGCCAACCTGCCTTCACTGGACAGATGACCTCACTAGTGTAACCTGGAGCCCCACCTCTCCAGACTCCTGCCCCACGAGGGAAAGACAGAAACCGGCTGGGAGTGTGGATCAACCTGCCAATGCCCATGTTCAGCGGGGAAGCAATTACAGAAGCCAGATCTTCCATCTTCTGCACCCCATAATAATCCTGGGTCCAAACTCCCAGAGGGCTAAAGAATAGGAAAGCTTCCAATGGAGGGAACGAGATACAGAACTCTGGTGGTGAGAACTGTACCCCTCTTATCCTATGGTCTTGTCAATCATTATTAAATCAATAAAAAAAAATGTTAAAGCAAAAACTTTTTCTAAGTGGGACACACTCAGCTGCCATTCACCATATGTTTCCCAACCCCTACTCTGCCTTTCTGTTTAGGATGTGACCACAATGGCTGGAGCTACAACAACCATCTGCCACCATGAGGCAACTCTGAGGTCAGAGGACAGGAGGTCCAGATGACTGAGCAGAAAGAAACAAAAGCCCCCAGGGAACTGTCACAGTAGTTCTGCTGACCAGACCTGTTCCCCTTCCCACCCTTTCTAGATTGAGGGCTTTGTGCTGGATGATGATTCCACTATTCCTGGCACAACTTTCCTCCACTCCTTGTTCTTCAAATGAAGGTAGAAAACAGAGTGAAAGAGATAGAGCCAGAGAGAAAGAGAGAGAGAGAGAGAGAGAGAGAGAGAGGAAAGACGCCATGGCATATCTTCACCATCTATGGAGTTTCCCCCGGTGTTGTCCATGGTTCTCCTATGTGGTGTCATGTTGGATAGTATGCCAGCTCCCCCTGGCTTCTGCTTAACCATATGCCTATACAGGGATAGATTTAATCCCATTCAAAGCTTTGGTCTATTTACATAAATCACTTTTACATAAAGCACTCCCTCCAGGGCATTGGTGGTTCAGTGATAGGATTCTCACCTGCTCTGATCCTCTCCTTGTCACACTCTGATTTTCACCAGTCACTTTTCTCTCTACCCTCTCTATGTCACATCCTGTTTCCACCCTACTTGGCAAGTATATATAAAGACAGCATTGTGAGTTTTACAGTACTTGAGTTTAGCTTAGCTTGGTATAGATTGTGCTGCGTCCTGCATGAATAAAGAGATACTGCCTACAGCTCAACCATGAGTCCCTGGTCGTCTGTTACCCGCCCGTGAAGCCAGCCCGGCGAAAACAACATAACCCGTCGAAAACAACAGTGTCAGGGCCCAAACCCAGAATCTCATGCAGAGTAAGGGATGTGCTCATTGGATAAGCTCTCTCTTGCCCCCTTGCCTCATTTTTTTTCAGGAAAAAGTAATTCACTTGAAAAGTTTGCATTTATTGTTAAGTGCCTAAATTTAATCATGATAGATATTATATAGGGGGGCCTGGTTAAAAAGCACCCACATTAAAGTGTGCAAGTACACAGGTTCAAGCCCTTGGTCCCCACCTGCAGGGGGAAAACTTCACGAGAGGTAAAGCAGGGCTGCAGATGTGTCTCTCTCTCTCTGTCTCTCTCTCTCTCTCTCCTTCTTTATCTCCTCCTCCCCTCTCAATTTCTGTCTCTATCAAATAAATAATAATAATAATAATAATAATAATAATGATATTATATATTTATTTTTAAAGTCATGGGGACCAGAATGGAGGATAAAGAGTATATGTCAGGGGATAAGGACTAGCCACCAAACAAGAGTTTACCAGCAGGGCAACAGGAAGCAGGAAGGCAGAAGCATACCACTGGAGGCCATAGAGATCAGACTATCTGCAGAAAAGGGATTGTGAAAGACTTTGGACTAGGCTGGCAAAATAGCTCACTTGGAAAGTGAGCCCTGCTTTGCCATGTGTGCCACACAGGTTCAAGTGTAGCACCCACCCGCAGTGACGTTAACTCCTGTTCCTTTTTCTCTCCCCCTATTTGCAAAACAAAACAAATATCAGCTTAGAGTGATGACAGAGGTAGAAATAGAGGCAGAGAGGAAGGGATGGCAGAGATGGGACTCCAGTCTTCTCAGGAGGTCACCAAGCTTTAGTTAAGGACTGGTATAAGAGGAAGGAGGAGACAGGAAGATTGCTCACTGGGTGAGGTACACAATGTGTTCTCTCTCTCTCTCTCTCTCTCTCTCTCTCTCTCTCTCTTTCTCTCTCTCATCCCTTCCCTTGCAGAGAATGGCGCAGTCAATATGGTGTCTCCCTCTCTCTCTCCCTCTCTCTCTCTCTCATCCCTTCCCTTGCAGAGAATGGCGCTGTCATATGGTGGCTTGGTCAACTCCTTGCTGGGTTATGACTCATAAGACTCACACCTAGGACTACTGCTTTGAAGACATAAACTGTCAGGCTGGGATTTTTGGAGAGTGAGCTCCAGCTGACTGTCAGCAAGAAGACTGGAACCTCAGTCCTACAACCACCAGGTGGTGAGTTCCTCTTAAATGAGCTGGAAAGAGGAGCCCCAGCATCAGGAGACCCCAGCCTTGCAAACATCTTGACTTTGTCCTCGAGACACCAAGGGCAGAGGACCCAGCAAGCCTGTGCCCAGACTCTTGACCATGGAAGATCTGAACCCTTCTATTTCTGGACCTACTAGATCTGTGGTGACTTGGTGTCCTGCTATAGACACCTACCACCAGGGTCAGGGCCTGTGACTGCCCAGTATATATATATATATATATATATATTTTTTTTTTTTGCCTCCAAGGTTATCACTGGGGCTCAGTGCCAGCACTATGAATCCACTGCTCCTGGAGGCTATTTTTCTCATTTTGTTGCCCTTGTTGTCACCCTTGTTGTGGTTGTTATTGTTGTTATAGCATTGTTGCTGTTGGATAGGACAGAGAGAAATTGAGAGAATGGGGAAAACAGAGAGGAGGAGAGAAAGATAGACACCCACTGACCTGCTTCATCACCACCTGTGAAGTGACCCCCCTGCAGGTGGGGAGCTGGGGGCTCAAACCGGGATCCATATGCTAGTCCTGAGCTGGTCCTTGCACTTTGCACCATGTGTGCTTAACCTGCTGCGCTACTGCCCAACCCCCCATTATTTATTTATTTATTTTTTTGAGACACATAGAGAGAAATTGAGACGGGAGGGGAAGGTAGAGAGAAAGACACCTGCCTGCAGACCAGCTTCAGCACTTGTAAAGTTTTCCTTCTGCAGGTGGGACCAGAGGCTTGAACCTGGGTCCTTGTGCACTGTAATATGTGTGTTCAACCAGGTGCACTACCACCTGGCCCCGAGATCTCCCAATTGTGAGAGGCAGGGAGGAGCAGTGGAGTGATCAGACAGCAAGCTTAGTCAGGAAGGATTCTGGGGATAGGACCATGATTGGACTGCACCAGGGGATGTTGGGAACTCAAAACAGCCAACAAAAGAGAAAGTGTGGACCAGAGGTATATGATTATTTCATTCAGTGGGAAATAATACAACAGCTATACTTTGGATGAGAAATTGATCCAGTGCTGTGGGGGGGGGGGGGGAGACTGAGAGAGGCAGATAGAGAAAGAATGAAAGAGAGAAGAAATTTACTATGATCTATAATGGAATTAAAACATTTCATATATATATATGATAGATATATTTCAGGTCTTTCCCAAATTAAAACAAGGTCCCAAACCAAAGCTAAATCACTCTGCCGCCATAAATTTAGTAAATTTCAATTTAAACATAAAGTAACTTCCTTTAAGGCCATCAAATCAGGGGCCAGACTGTCGACTGTAAAACATTAATCCCCCAATAAAGAAAAAATAAAAAAAAACAGGGGCCAGGTAGTGGTGCCCTGGGTTAAGTGCACATAGTATGAAGAACAAGGATCCTGATTCGAGCCCCCTATTCCCCACCTTCAGGGGGGGTTGCTTCACAAGTGGTGAAGCAGGTCTGCAGGTATCAATTTTTCTCTTCCTCGCTATTTTTCTTCCCCTCCCCTCTCAATCAAAAAAAAAATTAAGGGGGTTGGGTGGTAGCACAGTGGGTTAAGTGCACGTGGCACAAAGCGCAAGGACTGGTGTAGGGATCCTGGTTCAAGCCCCCTGGCTCCCCCCCTGCAGGGGAGTCGCTTCACAGGCGGTGAAGCAGGTCTGCAGGGGTCTATCTTTCTCTCCCCCCTCTCTATCTTCCCCTCCTCTCTCCATTTCTCTCTGTCCTATCCAACAACAACCAGAGTAACAAAAGGGAAAAAGTGTCCTCCAGGAGCAGTGGATTCGTGGTGCAGGCACCAAACCCCAGCAATAACCCTGGAGGCAAAAAAAAAAAAAAAAAAAAAAATTAAAAACGGCCACAGGTACCAAAAAAAAAAAAAGACCATCAAATCACAATGTTCCTTGTCTCCCTATTTTTCCCCCCAGCCTTGACGATACAATATGGAAAATACTTCTCCTCTATATTTATGTCAGCAGCACCAAGGAAGCCAGTGGTCATGGCTGCAGGGGTGAGTAATGAATTCTCCTAGATGAAGGGAGACAAACCCAAGATGGTAGGTTTCCAGTGGAGCTCAGCTGCTCGCAAGACAAATGCTCTCTGTCACTCCAGCTAATGATGGACGGTGTGGCCATTCTGATCCACACAGATAGCTGTCCAAGGATCCCACAGTCCCCAGACTCTGTCCCCTCTAACCCATGTGATCACTGGTTTTTCCTTCTTGCAATACTGAAAGGGTCTACAGTGACTTCCTCCCTGTAGACCTGACCTTCTGGCTTGCGTACACTGGGCCTAGCACTTATTTTCCATAGGAAGGACCAGAAAGACTTTTCTCAAGCGTGGAATAAAAAAAGAAGGTGGCCAGGTGCTGGTTCAGCAAGCAAAGAGCAGGAGTTGCATGTGTGAGGTTGTGCGTTCAATCCCAGTACTGCACAGGCCAGAAATAAGCAGAGCTCTGGCCTCCCTCTCTCTCAGTCATGAGATATATAAATATTTATTTTTGGAAAAGATGTAAAAGAAAAAGAACATGTTACAATATACAAGGACCCTGGTTCAAGCCCCTGCTCCCCACCCGCAGGGGGGAAAGATTCATGAACAGTGAAGCAGTGCTGCAAGTGTCTCTCTCTTTCTTTCCCTCTTTAGCTCCCCATCTCTACTGGTATCTGTCTCTATACAATAAATAAAATATACATATTTTAAATATAAAATAATCATACAAACCACAATTGGTGAAGCAGCAGCAGCTGCCCAGGAAGTGTAGCAGTGGTAGAATTTTGAAATTGCAAGTATAAGGTCCTGAGTCCAAATCCTGGCACCATATACGTCGGAGTGCTATTCTGATATTTATATATGTGTGTGTGTGTGTGTGTGTGTGTGTGTGTGTGTGTGTGTGTGTGTTACGGTTCTCTGCCTTTATCTCATACACACAATGTATAAACAAGAGACTGTGCTAGGATTGAGCATAGACAATGAAGTGGGGGTAGGTTTGGGTCCCATGTGGTTGTGTTTCTTCTGCCCACACTTGCAGAGAAGAAGTCACAAAGGAACTAGAGCAGGTGTCACCAGGGATGACTGTGCAGGGAAGGAAACTCCCGCAACAGGAACTGTTCTTCCCAGCAACACAAAGTTGAAGTTGGACTGGGTTAAGTGTATGGGAATTGTGGAGGTGGGGGGGAGCCAAGATGGTGACTTGGAAACAATACCTGGAGTGACCTCCAAAAAAAAAAGCGGTTTACAACCTGGGATTCTCTGGAGAGGGTAGGATAACTGGCGTGTCTATGAAAGGGTAAATAGGGGGTGGTCAGGGTGACACCAAAAAAGAGTTCTATAACCCACTTTTAGGCTGGCAAACAGAAGCTAAAAGGACAAAGTAAGGAAAATCTTTGGCTTCACTATTTCTGAACTCACCATCTCCAACCCCCTGCCCCCCACTCTAGAAAGGCTGGCCAGCTGCTCCTAGCTGGCTTCCTGAGGAGCTATTTTCTTTACCAAGATTCCTAGCACAGCAGAGGTGTCATTCCAAATCTTTTTCTTTTCCTTCTCTCTCTCTCTCTCTTTTTTTTTTTTTTTAAGGTGGCTGGAGGTCTATTTGAGTGACAAAATACCTGACCAATCAGAGCCTCAGCCCTGCCTGGGAAAGATTACTAAGAAGTGTGTGTGGGAATGGTATAGGACTGTACCACTCTTAGCCCACAATCTTGTCAATCATGATTAAAATGACTAATAAAATAATTTTTTTAAAAAAGAAATATCCTTTATGATCCAGACATCTGATCTTTCATAGAGATGTCGTTGCCAATCTAACACAGGCAAATTGGAGGGGGCAGAGGACTGTTTTAGATATTTAGCAGCCTTGTGTAGTCATCCCAAAACAAGCTCTGGGGATCTGAGGTTCAGCGGGGATGCTGTGGACTCCTAAGTAAGCTGCTAAGAACATTCAGGGTGGCTACGTGGGAGATCTGAGGCTTTCCACTCTATTAAGTCTGCTGGGTAGACTGAACCCTAAGGGCAGCTAGAATGAGCAATGGGGACGTACTGCTGCAAGTAAGAGCTGAGTCCTAGACACTCTGGGCTTTGTTCCTGGCCCAGGAGGTGCCTCCTGTTAGTCTTGTGGAGAGGGTGCTTCCTTGCAGAAGGGAGCCATCCTTTCAACCCCGAAGAGAAGGGCAGATGCCCCTCCCTGCATCAGCTCTAATTGGCCTCACCCAGCTGTGCCTGGGGTGGTGTCGGCCCCTCCTCCCCCACCCCTATACTGGGGGGTGGACAGCTGGGCAGTGGCGGGGTCATGGGGAGAGCTGGGTGCTGACCTGGGAGGTTAGCAGGGAGGCCTGCCTGTGACAAGCTGCCCTGTGAGGAGTCTGGACATACAAGATTTTGAGCTCATAGGGAGGACGATTGTGTGAGGTGGTCAAGCAGAAATCCCTCAAGATTCTGTTGCCTTGAAAAACAAGAAACCAGAAGACAATTCTAAGGAAGGGAGGGAGGCTCCAATTCCAGGTTTGTTTCTCCTCTCTCTCTCTCTCTCTCTCTCACTCTGTCTCTCTGTCTCTCCATATATATATTATGAGAAGGACCAGCGTACTCCTTAGGCATAGGCACGCATCAGGGGCTGAATCCAGACCGTCATGTGTCCACGTCACATGTAGTTCTACCCAGCAAGTTTGCTGGACTCCAGGTCTGTTTCTCCACGAGACCCCGGAAGTGATGGGGCAGGGGACAGCTTTGACAAATAGCTCACTTGGAAAGGTACCTGCTTTGTTCTGTGCATGACTCAGGTTCAAGTCCAACTCCCACTTCACAGGGGGATATTCAGCACTGTGCTAACTTTCTCTCTTTCTTCTTTTGTCTCTCTGTCTCTTTCAGTCTGAAAAAGCTGACCCAGTGTGATGGAGCAAAAAGGGGTGGGGGGATGTGTGGTTTGCAACATTCATCCTAAATCTGCACTTACCTGCCTTGTTCTTTTTTTAAAATTTTTTAAATTTAATTAATTATTGGATATAGAGAGAAAATGAGGGGGGGGAGTTAGAGAGGGGGAAGAATCAGAGAGATACCTGTAGCCTTGCTTCACCACTCATGAAGCTTTCTCCCTGCAGTTGGGGACCAGGGGTTTGAACCCAGGTCCTTGTGCACTGTAATGTGTATGCTTAACCAGGTGTACCACCACCTGGCCCCCCTTGCATTGTTTCTTTTGAAAGTAAAAATAGATATAACACATTTTCTTTTCCTTTTTTTTTTTGGGGGGGTGGGCAAAATAGTTTGGGTTTTATTTGTTTTAGACCTACAATATTCAACACAGTACACTGCAGTTTATATGCCTAGTTATGGAAAAGATCTTAAAAATCTTTACAGGAATGAGTAATAAGTATTATTATCTTTATTTATTGGATAGAGACAGCCAGAAATCGAGAGGGAACAGGGAGATAGAGAGGAAGAGAGACAGAGAGACACCTGCAGACCTGCATCACCACTTGTGAAGCTTTCTCCCTGCAGGTGGGGCCCAGGGATCTTGAACCCAGGTCCTTGCACACTGTAACATGTGCGTTCAACCACGTGCACCAACAACAGACCCTGCATAACCTATATCTTATTAAAAGCTCATACTTACTCACTAATGAAAAAGAGTGAAAGAAAACCAAAGCATCACTCTCGCACATGCAATGCTGGGAGTTGAACCCAGGACATCATGCCTAAGAGTTCCAATACTTTATATACTGGGCCACCTCAATAATTTATTTTAAAAAGGAAATCTACTTTGTGATCAAAGGAATCAAACTGGTCCAAGAAACCTTCATTGCTCTCGGGATACAAGAAAAGCACCTGGCGTAAAGAGCAAGAGGCAGGGGGATTACCTTTTTGTGCAGGGCATGAAATTCGCTGTACCTTTTCTCCACAAAATGTTTTCTTCCATTCATGAACACTTCTATCTTAAACACCTAAGGGGGGGGGGGGAAATTAAGAAGATTAATTCCAGCAGTACCAAAATCCCTCAATTTTCTCAAGTGGTAAGTTTGTGACCATGATATATGTCATCCCTTTAATTACAGCAGCCGATCCCCCCAAACCCAAAAGCTCAGGAGACCTGAGTCCAACAACATTGATGAATGAGCGCTTTGGTCCAGAAGCCTGCTAACAAAGTGTATTCGCCTCCACAAATGTGTCTGGGAGCCTTGCAAACACACGTACATTAAAATACATTCTAACTTCTGCATCCCACAATGACCTTGGGTCCATACTCCCAGAGGGATAAAGAATAGGAAAACTATTAGAGGAGGGGATGGGATACGGAGTTCTGGTGGTGGGAACTGTGTGGAGTTGTACCCTTCTTATCCTATGGTCTTTGTCAGTATTTCCTTTAAATAAATAAAAATTAAAAAAAAACACACGTCCTAACTTCTTTTTTTTAATTTAATTTAAAAATTTTTCATTTAAAATTTTTTATTATTTATTATTATTAACAGTTTCTTGTAATCTTGTAAGATTACAGTGTCTAGTTCCACACCACACCCACCACCAAAGTTCTATGTCCCCCACCCTTCTACCTCCTAGTGGTAACCAGCAGAGTTCTCACAAGTCTTACAGTGTTTGAAAAAAAAAATTTTTTTTTTTGACAAGTTCATGTAAGTCAGATCTCTGGAATCCACATATGAGTGAAGACTTCTGGTAGTTGTCTTTTATCTCTTTATTTCTTTCGCTAAAGCATAATCACCTCTACTCACTTCTCATCAGAAAAGGCTCCTCCTTTAAAATCATTACCGCTAATGAACATGAAAACACTGGGAATGAAGTCTGATGCAAAGGGGCCAGGAGGTGGCACATCTGGTTAAGTGTACACATCACAGTGTGCAAGGCTGTAGATTCAAGCCCCTGGTCCCCACCTCCTCTCTCAATTCCTCTGTCTATCCAATAATAAATAAGTAAATAAATAAGAATTTTTTAAAAGTCTGATGCAATGGTGAGGGTCTCAAAAACATCTCAGGCCTGGAACTTTCCATGATGAGCATTTCTAAGTGGGAAGTGCTATACCACCTAGAAGACAGGCCTGCCGATGGCTATGTATTTCAGGTTAATTTCTCGCCAGCCTGCATCTTCTTCTCTAGTCTCAGTTGGGCTAATTCTGCTCTTTGCAAAACAGGGGACACAATAAAGGTTCATCCCTCCCCCCAACAGGAGTGACAGCTTGCGCTCCTATTTCCAGAAGGTCAAAGGGCAGATGAAAAAGCGCCCTGGTCATGGTTAGGGCCCACTAATTAGTGGGCCCTAACATGACACTTTCTGGATTCGTAGGTCAGAGGGTCAAGACTGGGAGTCTGGGCCGGGAGACCCTGTGAAGTGCTCAGAGAAACATAATGTTGGGGGTTGGGGAGGGCCCTGGGCAGGAAGGGAGAAGAAGGTGCTCTGACCCCCCCCCCCCCAATAGCTAAGTGTCTGACTTCTGCCCGACAGAGGGGGCCTGTCAGCGCCGAGACTAGGAAGAACACCGCCTGGTTACTTCTCTGCCTAATTGCTGGTTTTAATTGTCCTTCTGAGAACAGAGGCAGATAAAAGTTGGGGGTCACTAGAAATGGGAGCCTGTCAAAAGCCTGATTGCTTTAACCCTCAAAAGAAGTACTGAAAGCAGTTCACAAGATACAAGGCCACACACTTGCAGTATGAAAAACAGATCCTCTGGGCTCTGTAGTTCTGCCCTATGTGTAAATAGGAACTTTCTTTTTTACCAGGGTTATCACCAGGGTTTCACCAGAGCTTGGTACTGGAAAGCCTCCCAGAGCTATTTTTTCTTCCTTTTTATTTCTTTTTGATAGAGGATGAAAGACAGACAGAAGAAGAGGGAGAGAGACCTGCAGCACGGCCCATAGTTTGTGACAATTCTCCCTGGCAGGCGGAGCCCAGGGGCTTAAACTCGGGTCTTCAAACAAGGTAATGTGTGCAATCCCCAAGGTGAGTCTCCACCTCATCCCTAAATATGACTTTCTGAGTTAGAAATTAATGTGTTTGCATTCTTGTGCTGCTTTGACTGAGAAAATCTTCTAAGCATGATTCAAAAAAACCCAAAAAACCTGTAATTAAATCAAGTGTTTTCTCCTTAATTTAATATTTGTACTTTTGTTTAATTTTTCAAGAATCCTATTCTCCCCACCCCTAAAAAAAATACTTTTATTTGGTGAGTGAGTGAAGTACTTTCTTCTAAAAACCATGTGCATATGTTTCAAACACTCAGATAAATACACATTAGTTTTTTGAGAAGTTTGTTTACTAACTCACTAAAGAGGATTCTTCTTCTTCAAAGACCCTGCCAGGAACAGAAAAACAAAAACACCATGAGAAACACAAACAAAAGCAGCCCAGCTTCAACTTGGGGACCTGGTTAATAGGGTACAGAGCTCGTTCTCTCTCTCTCTCTCTCTCCCCGGCAGCGGGTCCCAGATTTAAATCAGGACAATGTGGGAGCCAAAGAAAAGTAGTTTCCATCTGCTGAGCTGCATGGAATAAATGAAGTGACTTTTTTAAGTGTTCAGTTACTTGAGGCTTCATCACAAAAACCACCACGTTAATTGCATGTTGTCTGTAGTACCCAGAAAGGGAGGAGAGACAACTGAATACCAACTGGTCACCTTCCAAATGTCCCCTCCCCTACCCCGCTGAAGGCTAGGAACACACAGTGCACGGCCACTATCCTGTCCTGTTGTCCTGCGGACTCTCATCCTTACTCTGGGATTCATGGTCCCATCACCAGGGCCCACGGTTATTTTTTGTAATCACACACGAGCACACCCGATGGATAGTGTGTGACACATTTTCATCCATACCTATTTTTTATATGATTTCATTTTATTTTCTCATTTTTTAAAGATAGGCAGAGAGAGAAAGAGAGAAAGAGAGAGAGAGAGAGAGAGAGAGAGAGAGAGAGAGAGAGAGAGGCTGAGACTATTAGCATAGAAGCTTCCTCCAGTGCAGTAGGGTCTGGCTCTGACCTGGTTCATGCTCTGGACAAAGCAGTACACTATCCAAGTGAGCTACTATGTTAGTTCCATCCTAATGAATGATTTTTAAAAATTTTAATTAAGTTGACATTTTGAATCTTTATTTTTTAATAGTGCTGGGGGGGGGGGCTTTCCACTGTTCCTGAGCTTTCTTTTTAAAAACAATATTTATTTACTTATTCCCTTTTGTTGCCCTTGTTTTATTGTTGTTGTAGTTATTATTGCTGTTGTTGGATAGGTCAGAGAGAAATGGAGAGAGGAAGGGAAGACAGAGAGAGGGAGAGAAACATAAACACCTGAAGAACTGCTTCACCGCCTGTGAAGTGACTCCCCTGCAGGTGGGGAGCCGGATTCTTGAACCAGGATCCTTACACCGGTCCTTGTGCTTTGCACCACGTGTGCTTAACCTACTGCGCTACCACCCAACTCCATGCTTTTTTTTTTTTTTTTGCCTCCAGGGTTATCTCTGGCGCTTGGTGCCTGCACCAAGAATCCTCTGGCCTAGAGGCCATTTTTCCCATTTTTGTTGCCCCTGTTACTGTTGTTGTTGTTGTTGTTGGATAGGACAGAGAGAAATAGAGAGAGGAGGGGAAGACAGAGAGGGGGAGAGAAAAGACAGACACTTGTAGACCTGCTTCACCACTTGTGAAGTGACCCCCACCACACAGGTGGGGAGCCGGGAGCGCAAACCAGGATCTTTAGTCAGTCCTTGCACTTTGCACCATGTGTGCTTATCCTGCTATGCTATCGCCCGGCCCCCTCTTTTTTTTTTAATTTCTGAGACACACAGAAAGAAAGACCCTACAGTACCATCTACGAACCTTCTCTGGTGTCACCTGTCATGCTCCCATGCGGTGTGTATGGAGGCTTGTGCTCCATAAAGTGTGTGTTCTGCTAGAACTATCTCCAAGCCGCCAAGTTTTCAATGCACATTACACTTAGTGTTAAAAGAAACATTTTCCTCTTGGGGGCTGTTGGTATGCTTCTAAATTCTGTTTTCTAAGACCCCTTCTGTTGCATTGCTTGACGTTGTAGTCTATTTACATAATCACTGTTTTCATTGGTTTAATCCCCACTGGTTCGCTATTTTCCTTCTCCCCACGCCCTATCCTACATCCTTCCTCTTCCTGACACTTCTGCCTCAGGAGATATAAAACACAGGGCTTTCTAATGAAGAGAAATTAGAAGATATTAGGTTGTTGAACTGCATCCCAGCTTCTCAATAAAGATTGAACTGCGTTCCCAGCTCAGCCATGAGTCCCTGGTTGTCTCTCTACTGCCCGTGAAGGTAGCCCAGCCTGGCAGGGGGCTTCATGGTGGCACACACACTACCATGTGCAAGAACCTAGGTTTGGGCCCCCGCTTCCCACTTGTGGGTGGTATGCTTCATGAGTGGTAAAGCAGATCTTCAGGAGTCTCTCCCACTTCCCTCTCAATTTCTCTCTGTTCTATCAAAATAAGTAGAAAGAACGAGAGAGAGAATGAGAGGAAGAGAAAATGGCTTCCAGGAGTAGTGGATTTTAGTACTGGTGGCACATGGAATTTTCTCTTTCTTTAAAGTTCACTTTTTAAAATTTTCTTTAATCTCTTCATTTATTGGATAGAGACAGCCAGAAATCAAGAAGGAAGGGGAAAGATAGGGAAAGAGATAGACACCTGCAGCATTGCTTCACCACTTGCAAAGCCTTCCCCCTGCAAGTGGGCACTGGGGACTTGAAGCCAGGTCCTCGTGCATGTCAACATATGTGCTCAACCAGGTGCGCCACCACCTGGTCCTGAATTTTTCTTTTTCATAAATAAGTAAGAAAATAATTTTAAAATTATTTTAATGTATTTATTTATAAAATGGAAACACTGACAAGACCATAGGATAAGAGGGGTATAATTCCCACCACTAGAGCTCCGTATCCCATCCCCTCCTCTGATAGCTTTCCTGTTCTTTAACCCCATGGGAGTATGGACCCAGAAGCATCATGGGGTACAGAAAGTGGAAGGTCTGCAGAATGCAAGTTCAGATCAACAAGGATGGAGAGGCCACATAGGCTCCTATACTGAATATGGGCCCCAGATCA
This sequence comes from Erinaceus europaeus, assembly GCF_950295315.1. NCBI lineage: Eukaryota > Metazoa > Chordata > Mammalia > Eulipotyphla > Erinaceidae > Erinaceus > Erinaceus europaeus. The sequence goes on along the minus strand of NC_080163.1, from coordinate 25,939,691 downwards.
GATCAAATTGATGGGGTATACAGTCAACAATATTTATACACCTTTCCCGTATTTGGGAGCTACTCTTTTCCCTGATGTAGCTTTCTAGCCCTTTTTCCATCCATGGCATCATCTCCCCAGACAATAACCTGGGTCCACCTGCATATCAGAGGTCAGGCTCAGGCAAAAACTAGTATAGTCACGGGACCTTTGGAATATAACTAAAATAGACCTACTAGCTATTTCCAAAACAGAGACCTCAAATCTTCATCTGCAATATTCGAGTCTTTAGATGATTAATCAACAATTTGAATGGCTTTATATGTTAATTCTTTTTCAGCCACCAGGTTCCAGATGCTACCATGATGCCAACCAGACTTCCCTGGGCAGAACTTTTTTTTTAACACTTAAAAAAACAAAACAAACAAACAAAAAAACACCCTGTGGTGAGGGGGAGGGTGGACATTCAGCTTCCTGGTGGGGGGGCAGGGGGGTGGGTAGGTGGGTGGGATGTGACACAGTCATTTGATGGTGGGAATGGTGTTTATGTACACTATTAAAGTGTAGTCATATAAATCACTATTCAATTAATATGAGGGGGGGAAATGATCATATGTCTAGAACTTTCTAAAACACAGACTGAGTCTTTTTAATACATAGGCTGAGTCTTTGATATGCTGACTCTCTCAAAAGCCTAGACCAGGGAGAACAGAAACCAGTGACACCACTATATACAAGATGCTGTGTATTATACAGCAAACCCTAACAAAGGGACTTTTCAAAGTTAACCCAATTACCAAATAATGTGATGATAACATTAACTATCCATTGTCTTCTTGAACCTTAAGACAGCAGGAAACTCACATTTCCACTATAGAGCCTATATTTCCCCCAGTCCTGGAACCTTAGGGTGGGGCCCACTTTCCTGCATGCTTCTCTCAATCCAAATCAAATAATATTGCATCCGCTGATCGCAACCTAATCAACGCAACAAGTGCCACTCCAACATGCTTCACTTCAGAGTGTGTCCAGAGACTTTAGGTGTGGAATGACAACCCTTCAGCTTCATCATTCGGGCGAGACCTTTCCTTTCATAGTATTCTCTAATTCCATTCCAGGTGGTCCACTCCCCAATAAAGTCCCCAAACCTAGATATAGACCAGGTCCCCTGAGACAGAACATATGTTCACATGTGTCCATAAACCAGGGAAAAATATATACCTGAAAGCAGAAGTACACAAGAGTCTGCAGAGAGTACCCCCCAACACTTCATCTGCACTATTCCAGCCTTTAGGTCCATGATTATTCAACAATTTGTTTGGCTTTGTATGTTAACTCTCTTTTCAGCCACCAGGTTCCAGAAGCCAGCATGATGCCAACCAGACTTCCCTGGACAGAGGACCCCACCAATGTGTCCTGGAGCTCCGCTTCCCCAGAGCCCCACCCTACTAGGGAAAGAGAGAGGCAGACTGGGAGTATGGATCGACCAGTCAACGCCCATGTTCAGCGGGGAAACAATTACAGAAGTCAGACATTCCACCTTCTGCAACCCACAATGACCCTGGGTCCAATACTCCCAGAGGGATAGAGAATGGGAAAGCTATCAGGGGAGAGGATGGGATATGGAGATCGGGTGGTGGGAATTATGTGGAGTTGTACCCCTCCTATCCTACAGTTTTGTTAATGTCTCCTTTCCTAAATAAATAAAATTTATTTTATTTTTTCCCTTTTGTTGCCCTTGTTGTTTTATTGTTGTTGTTGTTATTACTGTCATTGTTGGACAGGACAGAGAGAAACGGAGAGAGGAGGGGGAAGACAGAGAGAGAGAAAGACATACTCCTGTAGACTTGCTTCACTGCTTGTGAAGCGACTCCCCTGCAGGTGGGGAGCCAGGGCTTGAACCGGGATCATTACGCTGGTCCTTGTGCTTTGCACCACCTGCGCTTAACCCTCTGCACTACAGCCCAATTCCCAGAAAATATATTTTTTAAAGGGAGCACTAGATTTAGTCATGAGGCCATGCAGATATCCTTGGATCACAGGTAAAAGGACAAGTCTTCTAGGTTACAACATCCAGAGGAAAGAGAACAGCAGTGAGGACCTGGGAGGCAGAGTCATGCTTGTGGAGCAGTATCTAGAAATCCCACCAAGGGGTGGCAGTGGAGCAGTGGTTAACCTCATCCCCCTCAATGGGAAGGCGCCCGTGTACATGGCAGAAGAAGAGGCTGGAGTCTTACTCCTCTAATTAACATCCCAGATTTGTTCTCCCCAAGTTTTTCAACTGTAATGCTTTCTTATTTAAGATAATGTTTCTCTCAAGCAGAGTTTTACAGTTTTTTTTTAAATTGTGGTTTTTTTAAAATTTTAAATTCCTAGAGACCATCTAAGGAAGGAAGTTGTTTAATCAGAATATCCATGACAATATTTTATTAAGAAATGGAGTCAGCTTAATAGATAATAAACACACACGTTAAATAAAAAATAAATATATATATAAATAAATCCTAAGAATCCTGTGTTCCATTCTAGACTCTTTTTCTTTCTTTTTTTGTTTTCCTTTTAAGAGAGAGGCAGAGAGCATGAGAGAGACCATAACAGCTAAACTTCCTCCAGTGTAGTAGGGGCCAGGGTAGAGAAAGTGGCAAAGCTGTGTACTATCTAAGTAAGCTATTGCATAGGTCCTTTTTTTAAAAAAAAAAAAAAGTATTTATTTATGATAAAGATAGGAGAGGGTGAAAGAACCAGATATCACTCTGATACGTGTGCTGCGGAGGATTGAACTCAGGACTTCATGCTTGAGGGTCCAATGCCTTATCCACTCTGCCACCTCCTGGATTACTTTCACAGGTCCTTTTCTGTTTGTTTGAGTTCCTTATACATTTCTCTGCTTCCTGCAAAACCTTTACCTTGCTTTGCTTTCCTGACAAGATTCTGAGAGAAATTAGCTGCCTCTAAGGTGTGTGTGGAGGGGGGGGCTTAGCGGGGAGTGAAATTTAGGACACTTTCTGGAAAGCACACAGCACAGTCCTCAGTGTTCCTTGACTTACCTAACCAATACTTACTGAGGGCCAGTAACATGCTATAACCAAATAACCCCAACTCTGTCCAACCCTGCCCCCTTTTCTTGTCAGAACTGAGACATCTGGATTCTTTAAGGCAGCACACACACACACACACACACACACACACACACACACACACACACACGCGTGCGCGCACCACAGTCACTGTGGCTTCTAGATAATGGCAACCCTGGGAGCAGCCACATTACTTCGATACATTCATCTGGTTTTGACTGGGCCAAGACAGAATCACACAAATCCCTTTGTGCTGATGAGGACCCCAGGCCCTGACTAGACAGAAATGGTCAATGGGAGTTATCCAGTGAAGCCCACCTCTTCTTTTCTTTACTACCCTACAAGCCATGCCCCAAAGATAATTCTCTACAATTTTTTATTTCAGCAATATGTGACTGTGGGCATTCAATGCATCTTCTCAACTGTGTATGCCCATCTTTCCTCTTCATAAATACGCGAGCTTTGCCCTGGAAAATGCAAGGATAGAGCACCACCCTTAATTCTGCTCGTTAACAACAGAGTGCTGAATGAGGAGCTGAACCATTCTTGACATATAGCAGGAAGTATATGTAAGGGTACCAGGTACTCTGGTAGTAAGATGATGCAGCACCAAGCCCACCAAACTACACTAGGTACAAACAAAAGAGGACTGAAAAACGTACTCTTCACAGAGATAACCCCTGGGTTTGATGCTCGGTGGTAGCATACCCAATAAAGTGCACACTGGACTTGGGTTCAAAGCTCTGGTTCCCACCTTCACCTAGTGCTTCCATGTGGTGGCAAGTGCTGGAACTCCAGGGCGTTGCATATGGTAAAATGTTTGTGTTACCAGTCTCAGCTGGTAGATTCCTACAAAGAATTATTTTATGAGGGAATGAGGTGGCACGAAACACTTTAATGACAAATTCTTGTGGGCTTTGGTTACTTGGCTTATTTCCAGTTCATTAAGAGTAGTGTAAATTTTAATTTGGGGCTGGCTGGTGGCACACCTGGTTGACCGCACATGTCGCAATGTGTAAGGCCCCGGGCTCAGGCTCTTGGTCCCCACATGCAGGGGGAAAGCTTTGCGAGTGGTGAAGCAGTGTTGTGGGTGTCATTCTGTCTCTCTCCCTCTATATCACCCCCTCCTTCTCGATTTTTGACTGTCTCTATCTAATGAATAAAGATAATAAAAAGTTTTAAATGAATGTGTTTATATTCTGAGCATGAAGTCTCATTTCTATACTCTAAAATGCCATAATAATAAAGTGGGAGGCATTATCAATTTAATTATATATTTTTGACTGTGGAAAAACTGCTAACAAATTTTTTTCTCCAGGGACCCAGTAGTGGTGCACCTGGTTAAGCACACAATTAATAGTATGCAAGAACCCAGGTTCAAGTCCCGGATCTCCACTTGCAGATGTAAAGCTTCACGAGTGGTGAGGCAGTGCTGCAGGCGTCCCTCGGTATCTTTCCCTCTCTGTCTCCTCCTCCTTTCTTAATTTCTCTCTCTATCCAATAATAAATACATAAATTAAAAAAAAAAAACCTTTTCTCCTACCTATGAAATTCCAAACATTTTAAAATATTTTTTAAGAAAAAGCTAAACTGGTCCAAATGATCAATCACTGCTTAATAAAAGGCAATTCTCTAAATAGTTGTCACTTTACAACAGAGTAGCTGTGTGGGAGTGATACATGAGAGATTTTACATGATTGTTCTTCACCAATAAAATTCATGATACCAAAAAGGACAAAAAACACAATGAAAGAAAAATTCTTGATGAAAGAAAAAAATAATTAGAACAAAACCAACAAAGATCAAAGAAACCCAGGCTTCTTTAGCTAGAAGCTGCAAAAGGGTTTATTTGCCATATAGTCTAGAAAACAGCTACCTGTCCTGGATACTTAAAAAATTACAACAGGCTGGGGGTCGGGTGATAGGGCAGCGGATTAAGTGCACATGGCGCAATAAGGATCCTGGTTCGAGCCCTCAGATCTCCACTTGCAGGGGAGTCACTTCACAGGTAGTGATGCAGATCTACAGGTGTCTTTTTCTCCCCTTCTGTCTTCCCCTCTTCTCTCCATTTCTCTCTGTCCTATTCAACAACAATGATACCAATGACAACAATAATAATAACTACAACAATGATAAAACAACAAAGGCAACAAAGGTGGGTGGGGGGAAGCCTCCAGGAGCAGTGGATTCGTAATGCAGGCACAGAGCCCCAGCAATAACCCTGGAGGCAAAAAAAAAAAAAAAAGAGAAAAAAATTACAACAAGCCAAGGGAGGGAGTTCAAATGTTTTCATTTTAAACCTCTTTAGTGATAAAGGAAATATATATATATATATATATATATATATATATATATATATATATATATATATAATTTAGAGGATTATAGGTTTGCTGTCTAAATTCTAGTACTGACTAATTTTAGTTGTAGTTCTTTGACTGATTATTCAATTATGAAAGGTCTTCATTTTTCTTTTCCTCTTAAGTTGTATCTCTATGACACAAAACCTATCAATCAATTTTGGGTGAAAGAAAAAAGACACTGGCATACATCAGCCCGCCCATGCTGATTGGCTACCACAGGTTTTCATTAGCTTTCATAATCACATAACTTTGGCTTAGATTTTCTAAAAGACATGAACATGTTGGTTCATTTTTTTTTTAAAGACTTACATATTTTTGATAGAGACAGAAGTTGAAAGGGGTAGGAGAGATAGAGAGGAAAGAGAAAGAGAGACACTCTTAGGACTGCTTTACCACCCATGAAGCTTCCCCCGCCTCCCTGCAGGTGGGAACCAGGGGCCTTGAACCCAGGTCCTTGTGCATGGCAATGTGCACACTTTACTGGGTGTGCTACCACCGAGCATCAAACATGTTGGTTCTTTGCTTACCAAAGTTGTCATGACAGTAACTCACAGATCATGTTAAATGAGTATCTGGAAGATGGATTTGATGTGATTTTTTTTCTCTCTTTTACACAGAAATTTGATTACTGAGCATTAGTTTTAAGAGAATAAATTTTGTCTTTATTAGTAATTAACTTGGGAAAAATCTGTGACAATCTTTGATTCATTGTATCTTTAAGAATAAACTGGAGGCTAGGTGGTGGTGCACCTGTTTCAGTGTGTGAGGTCCCAGGTTCGAGCCCCACCTGGTCCCCACCTGCAAGGGAAAAAGCTTCGTAAGTGGTGAAGCAGGGCTACAAGTGTCTCTCTGTCTCTCTATCTCACCCTTCCCTCTTGATTTCTGGCTGTCTCTATCCAATAAATAAATAAATAAATAAATAAATAATTTTAAAAAAAGAAGAAACTAAGAATGACTAAGGAATACCTGACCAGTTTACTGCTTTGAAGATGCTCTGAAATGGAAAGTATCTCGCATAATTCTGAAGCAGTCGACAAAGCATATAGCAGGAAACATGTAAGTTTTTTTTTTTTTAAAAAAAGTTTATTTATTTATTAATGAGAAAGACAGGAGGAGAGAGAAAGAACCAGACATCACTCTGGTACACGTGCTGCCAGGGACTGAACTCAGAACCTTATGCTTGAAAGTCCAAAGCTTTATCCACTGTGCCATCTCCCAGATCACTGTGTAAGAGTTTTCATGGGCATCTGAGGAAGGACTATTAAAGGATGATATTTGTGGTTGAAATCACTTATAGGGGAATTAAAACAAAACAAAACAAAAACAACAACAAAGCCCTTCTTTCAAAATAATTACCAAAAGATTGCATTTCCTTACAACAACCTTATGATTTCCACAAAATGAAGCAATCCTTCCACTTGTTCCCAGATTCCTCCAGCATCTTCCCAACCCATCAACCCATCCTGACATTCCACCACTGTCTGGAGAGGCTGATCTGAACCAGTGTTTGCCTCAGTCCTTCCACACTAGGCATTCACCACACTCATCAAACACAGTGTGAGCATCTCTTGGTCAGAAGTCCTAGCCTATCCCTCCTTCAGCAGCTCACTGAAATGTCACATCCATTCCAGTACCTCTGGAACTATCCTTTAAGCAAATCACTCAGGGTCTGCCTGTATTCCTTGGCTTGTGGTTCCCCCACCCCACCCCCACCTCTCCATCTTCAAAGCCTGAAACCACACAGTCACACTGCTCTGAATTACTCTTCTGCTTTCCTCATTTTACTTGTAAGTTCTCATGTGACTAGACTATAGTGGGGCCACCCAGGTGATCCAGGAGAATCTCCATGATCCCAAGATCCTTAACCTTAATCACACTTATCAGGTCTTCTCCACAGGAAATGTATGTGCAGGCCTAGGGGTTGGATCTAGACAACTTTGGTGTTCCACTATCCCCTTCACTGTGTATGTGAAGGAAGTGAGACTACAGGAAGGAAGATCCAGCAGAAGGAAGAGTAAATGTTTTGCATGTTTATGTACTTGGAATGATTGGGAAGAAAATGAGTTAAAGAAATTGTCCTATTGGTGGGAATGCAAACCCGTGTAGTACCTAAGGATAATAGTGTTGAGGACCCATGGATAAAAACAAAAATGGAAACACCTTATGACCCAGCAATATCTCTCCTAGGCATATATCCAAAGGATATGAAGACACTTATTCTAAAGAGCATATGCATTCCAGTGTTCATAGCTGCACTACACACAATCACCAAAAAGATGGAAGCTGTCTAAGTAACCAATGACAGCTGACTGG